>NC_040915.2:59448102-59590426 GCF_004126475.2 Phyllostomus discolor | reverse complement strand
TAGAAATTTGAATGACAACCACCTGTGCCCAGATATGAGTAGCAAAGGTCCCCTTCCCCTAATAATATTCCGCTGTCCCCTAAAGTGAATCCTTGGTTTATTGACTGAAAAGGGTGAGTCTGGCCCATGGTGGAGGCATCCCCAACCTTCGGACTGAGATAGTCCCTGCACCGCTCTCTCCCATCCTGTGTCCAGACAGTGCTGTAGTCATGGTTTTTCAAGGAATTTTTTTTGTTTGTTTCAGGTGGAGCTTCTGTCTTTGCCTGTGAATGAGGCCTGGACAATGAGCAGGTGAGGGGATGTGGGTAAAACGTGAGGCTAGTGTGTGAGTCAGAGCTGAGTGCTCATGCAGTTTGGGGACCATGTGCAGGATGGTCACACTTCAGTGGGCACACTGCCTGTCCAAGTGTGTAAGAGCCAGTCCACTATTCTCCTAGACTTCCTGTCCCAGAACCCTGAGCTCCCAGAACCAATCCACAGGCACCCTCTGCTGGTCTCAGAATCTAAGCCTCCAGCCCATTTCGTACTGCTGCGCTGTCCTGGAAAGGCTTTCTGCCTTTTGCAGATGTTTTTTTCAGATGTCCGTTTCTGGGGCAGTAGAATGTGCAGGTCCTCTCTGTGATGTTGGCATTGAGCCACTAATTTATAGTGGTCACTAATGAGTTGCAGACAGATAAGTGACACGCTGTGTTCCCAGATATTTTGTGATATTTGACTTTCTATGGATTCTTCCCAGGGACATACCCACCTTGAAACATGTTAAAGTTCCTCAGAGAATCCAGGTGGTCCACACATGGTGAGAATTCCACCCTGGCCCCCTTACAGGAGGACGCATTTGATAGGTGAGGTTGCCGTGTCTCAGGTTAGCTGCCAAAGTCCACCTTGCACATGTCTTGGCTCTTCAGGTCTGTCTTTCCTTTGACCTTTCACTACCCGGGGGCAGGTGTCCTGTATTCCTGGTTACAGGTGCGGGTGCTTCTGTGCCCTTGATTGTTATCCTGACAACATTGACTTTATTTGAATACTCTGATTTTTAGGTATATATTGTAGTATATCTTGTAATTTCTTCAATATAAGAATTGACATAAAATATTACTATAAATGGAGCTGTCACTGCTTTTAAGAAGTTCTCCCTTTATATCTGGTGTAAGAAACCCTCTCACCTGTTACCCAGTCTGCCTCTTGCCTGACCAAGTTTATTTGCTAAGAACAACTTGCATTGAGTCAGCATTCACTTTATAGGTTGTGGATCCAAAGAATTGATATTTAACCAATATTACCTCAAAAAGGAATAGAGAAGGGAGGGTGACATTTAAGTTAAAAACAGAGAAAGCGAACAAGGATGGGTCTAAAAACCTGCCTTCACGGAGGGATCTCCGTGTAGCTGGAGATCAGGAGCTCCTCCAGGGTGGAATCTCGGGAACCAGAGAGAAACGCAGCTTCCTCACAGTGTCAGAGTTCAGGGAAGAGCAGAACAGCCTGATCCAGGAACAGGGGACGTGCCAGAGGTTGGTGGGAGGCCCCCCAGTCTCCCAGGTCCCACAGGCTGGCTTCTGCTTCCTTGTCCCAGTCCTGGCAGCTCGAAGGGGTTCTGTGTAATGGGGCACAGAGTGATTCTGTTTGTTGTGGATACTAGTAAGGAATGAGACATTTCACTGAGCATCAAGGATAGATGAAGGTGAGAACCTGAGGCCTCATGGTTTCACAGTACTCAGGACACCAGAGGCCAAAACCTCAGCTGGTGTACAACAGAGTCAGGGGTACAGCCCTGATGAGACAGGATGCAGAGTGGACAGCAGGCTTTACCTCACTTCTCTGTGGAACTGCAGCCCTTGGGTGGCAGGGCATTGTTCTGAGCTACATGACAGTGAGCCCATCAGGCCTGGAGCCCAGAGCAGGTCCAGGAGGCCGTGTGCACACACCAGAAGGCAGACATGAGGGACTAAACCCCTGAGGATCAATCATCCTCTGTCCTAGTTCACAAGGTAGGGACTCTGCCTGGGAGCCCTGGGCACCATTCCAAGGTGACACCCAATGCAGTCTGTTGTACCTTGTACAGGAAAAGGAAGCCTCACATCTGGGCTTCTCAAGAGCTTGAAAGGGTAAGTGAAAAATGCAAATATGGGAAACTTCTTGCTCCTGATATTTCTTATCTCACCCTGAACCGTGGATCTGGGAAAGCTCCAGTGGGGTGTGAGAGGAGACGAGACCCCAGTCAGTGCCAGTGGGCTCAGGGAAGCTGTTCAGGGATGCCACTCACAGGAGTCCCCATGCTCCTGAGTGGTGTCAGCCATAAGGACATTCATCCCTGGATCCACGTCACCCAGTTTTCCATGGGCGGGCTCAGCATTTTTCCAACAACTGTGGGTCACACCCCACTGATTCATGTTCCATAAAGAAGGGTTTAGCCCCAGCCTCGAATTTTCTTTTCAGAAACCCTCTTCCCATTGACTTCACAACCAAAGGCTCAAGACCCAGCCAGGGGCCCAGGGCAGCTGTGACTTGCATCCTTGCACAGCGTCTCATAGCTTAGTGCATCCCTGGGACACAGTGTGCCATGGGGGCTCTGAGCAGATGGGCCTGAAAGGGACAGACAGGTCCCTGCTCAGAGCCCTGGCCCTGCAGAGTGTTCTGTGGAGACTGTCACCTGCCGGGATGTCCCCGGATCATAACAAAGACTAAACACAGAAAAGGCTCCATTGTCTCATTTCAAGAGGCCAGGGGCAGGTCCCCAGGCCCCGGTTCCCACAGTGAACACCAGGCAGCTCTGCAGTGTCACGGTGACCACTGTGTGTTCAGTTTGGCCTCTGGGTCCCTGAGACGCTAGACAAGGGATGGGAAACTGGGAGTAGACCCATCACAAACCAGAAGGTCCCCCGAGTACAGTTTACATTCACAGAAATTACTTTAAAATGTTCAATTGTCTTGTAAGAAAACTGTGTTAGGCTGAGGTTTTTGTGTCACTTCCCCATCTGTGTTCGTCACTGTGAGGAGTACCACTGTACCAACTCATACAGTAATAGTCGGCCTCGTCCTCAGGTTGTAGCCCAGAAATGGTCAGGAACCCTGCATTGGCTGAGGTGTCTTTGGATCCAGAGAAGCGGCTGGGGACCCCAGAGCCCTGATGCTTTTTTGAGTCTGAGTAGTAATACAGCAGATACCTGGGAGGGCTCCCTGGCTTCTGCTGGTACCAGTGTATGTAGTAGCTGCCAACACTGGAGCCTGCTACTGAGGGTGCAGGTGAGTCTGGCTGTTGCTTCCGGAGATGCAGACAGGGAGGGCGGCTGAGTCACCACAGGCTGAGAGAGGGAACCTGAAGAGACACAGACACTCATGGGTGATGAGACAGACACCAGGGTAAAGATTATCAAGATTCTGAGCAAGAGGGGTGTAATATTGGGGGATTCCTAGCTATCCCAGTCCATCTCTACCTGTGCAGTGAGAGAGGAGCACGAGGAGGAGAGGGGTCCAGGCCATGGTGCACACAGCCCCAGAGCCCACAGTGGGGCTGGGCTGCCCAGGCCTCCTTTTCTCCCCACCCTCTGCCAGGGGAGGGGAGGTCCATGCAAATGTGTGTCCATCCAGGGGCTGCCCAGCCCCTTTTGAGCCCTGGTGCTGGAGCTCAGCTCACACCCCAGACAAAGGGGGATGGAGTTTGGTTTCACCCCTTGGGAGAACCCTGGGGGGAAGCACCTGCTCAGACCACACAAAGGTCCTTGCTCAGGGGACTCTACAAGGTCAGAGGGAGAACAGCTGCTGAGTCCACAGTCAGAAGCACAAGCCGCACCCTGAGGCCCAAGCTCCACTGAGTGAATGCTCCTCAGTGAGCAGCTGTGAGTGTAACTCAGGACAGTCCTACAGTGCCTCCTGCTGGTAATAGGGCACACACTTCCCCATGGCCCAGAGTCCTGGGACCCCAGCTGGTTCCTGCATCTCAGCAGGTTGCTCTTTCTCATCACACACCTCTGGTCAGATTTCTAAAAATGGACCTAACATATGATGCAGATCATCCACTTCTGGGATTGATCTGAAGCAAAGGAAAACACTACATCAGAAAGATACATGCACCCCCATGTCCATGTCAGTATTATTCGTAACAGTCTAGTCATGGGAACAACCTAAATGTTCGTCAATGAAAGAATATATATGAATATTATTCATTCTAAACATAGACAGACCTTCAGGATGATAAGCTAAGTGAAGTAAGTCTGACAGAGGGTGACAAATACCAGACAAATATCACACTTATAGGTGGAATTTAAACAAAACTGAAAACCCAGAACAAAAAATGAATCCACAACCAAAATGAACAAACCAAAACCAACCAACCAACAAACAAACGAAAAGCTCACAGACACAGAGAATGGACTGCTGTTTGCCAGAGGCTGGGAGTGGGAGGTGGGAGAAATGGGTGCAGGAGGCCAAAGGGCATGGACTCCCAGCTGGAAAAGGTAAGGCCGTGAGCAATGGGGACCTGACCGTTTGTGGTGTTTGGTCCCCATCCTCCTTCTAAATCCCCTGCAGTGAGTGACTGTCACTAGGTACCCAGAAAGGGAACCACTGGGTATAATCTCCTCATGACAAAGGTTTTTCAAATACCGAGGATAGCTTCTGCATGTCTAGAATGAGTAAGTTAAGAGAAGGAGGAAATCCAACCTATGCAAACATATGGATGATAACCAAAGTGTCTACTGATGCTGAATTCACTGTTTCACAATAAGATGGTCTATTCCATGGCTGGGCAACAAATTCTTTTTTCTGGATTGTAGCAGTACATACTTTATTATCAAAAGTTTATAAATGTAAATTCGATAAATTAAAGGGTTTATCTGCCTTTTAGAAATTCTCAGGGCATAAAAACATCAATCAAATTTTTAACATTTATTTTTGCCGCACATTTATTACAATAAAAATCCCTGCGATTTACCCAGTGAATTACGGAGACAGTTTTTCTTTCTTATGATTCGAATTCCCTAACCTAGAAAATAGGTGACAACCCATGACAGTCCATTTCACAGCTCAGGGGCACCGCACGTGTAGCTCAGAGAGGCAGTGATTTTGGCATACAGACACTAAGTATGTAGATTTATTAATCGATTCAAGTAAAGTGTTACTAAACTTATACATCTAAAGAGCAAACTGCAAATAACCACCATACTATCAAAATCTGTGAAGAACTTAAAAATGTGGTGCAATAGGCCACCTCATACTGTTGAAACTGCGACCCTGTGGCCGAGCCCACACACTCTCCCAGGCTCCGGCACAGCCGACATCCGATGGGCGAGGCCCTTCCGAATCCTGTTTCCAGGCCAGGCCGTCTCTGGACGGCCTGGGTACCTGAGATATCTAAATAACAACACATAACTTCAAGGCCCCTCTAGTTCACAGGCAGGAATGTCACTACATGACAAATGTCTGCTGGTTTTGAGTAGAATTGGTGGCACGCATGAGAGAAGGACACAGGACTTAAGAATACAGACAGAGACGTGTCACTGCGTGCAGGCGTCAGCAAGGTAAATGGAGAATCAGTGTCAGGTGTGATGCGGGCACTGTACCTGCGGGTGTGGGCTCTGCTGAGTTCCCTCCCAAACAGCTCACTATAGGGCACAGGCCAAGAAGCGCTCAGACGTGGATTTATTTCTTGAAAAAGCAGGTGCTGTTTGTCTCTCAAACCAGGGGGAAGGAAGAAGGGTTTTAATAAGCAGCACCAGGGATGGAGGAAAAAGGTATATTTGGAGTCATATGGAACCTTAAGGGTCATACTGAAGCTGAAAAATATGTTTACTGATGTTTTCTTTTACTGTAGATACGTTAGGTGCTAACATACACCAGTGTCACCGTGACCACTTTGTGTTCAGTTTGGCCTCCGTGTCCCTGAGACTCTAGACGTGGGGAGGAAAACTGGGATTAGACCCATTGTAAACCGGAAGGTACCTCTGAGTATATTTACATGCACACAAATTATGTTCATATGTACAAAAATTCAACTGTCTTCAAAGAAAACTCTGCTAGGTTAAGGTTTTTGTCCCACTTCCCCCTCTGTGTGTGTCACTGTGAGGAGCATTATTGTACCCGATCATGCAATAATAGTTGGCCTCGTCCTCAGGCTGCAGCCCAGAGATGAGCAGGAGCCCCGCATTGGCCGAGGTGTCTTTGGATCCTGAGAAGCGACTGGGGACCCCGGAGCCCTGGTGCTTCTCTGAGTCTGATTTATACCACAGGAGATACCGGGGAGGGCTCCCTGGGTTCTGCTGGTACCAGTTTACCAACATTGATGTCACTGCTGAGGGTGCAGGTGAGTCTGGCTGTGGCTCCCAGAGATGCAGAGAGGGAGGGCGGCTGAGTCAGCACAAGCTGGGAGAGGGAACCTGGAAACACAAACATTCAAAGGTGCTGGGGCAGGAATAACATTTAAGCTGCAGAAGGATCTAGGCCACAGAGGTGACAGAGGATTGGTGGGTGACCCTGGGCATCTGAAGGCTCGCTGTACCTGTGCAGTGGGAGAGAAGCACGAGCAGGAGAGAGGTCCAGGCCATGGTGCAGGCAGCTTCCTGGGGCCCCGGATGAGGTCTGAGGGGGGCCAAGCCTCTTTTATCTCCCCCATTGGCTGGGAAGAGGAGGAGCTGTTCACTCTTATTTGTTTCCCCCGATGATGATGAATCTTTTCCACCCTCAGAACCAGTCAAGTCTGAGCCTAGCTGATTGGACAGAGGATCTGATGGGTGAGACTGGGTTTGCCCCCTGGGAGGGTCTAGGGCAGAAGCAGGTGCAGGGACTTTACACAGACCAGTGAGCAGCAGGCTCTGCCCAGCCCAGTCACAGGGTCCCCATCAGTAACCACAGACCCCAAGGCCCCAGTCCTGGGCAGTCTGGGAGTTCACTCAGTGGGAGGCACCCACTGTCTGGCCTTGGGTTCCCACAGCACCCCTGCTGCTCACTGCTCAGAATTAACCTTGGATGGAAAGGATGCTGGGGACACTGCCCTGAGACTGGTCACTGTCAGTTCACAAACATCCCCGGAGACACCACTTGCTATACCGCAAGTCTCTGGTATAAGTAAACAAGATTTTCCAGTGTTGGGTTCTGGTGTATAAGGAGACAGAGAGGTGGAAATCAGGACGACTGTACAGTGTGGCCGAAGCTGTGGGAGGGGAGAGCGCAGACGCAGGTGGGGAGGGGCCTCCCTTCCTCTCCTTCAACGCTGGTGCAGAGAGACCAGAGAGGTCCCTGCTGTCCTCAGGGTTCTGCGAGGGGATGCATGTTGGAGGGATGATGAGGGAGCAGGGAGCAGAGGCATCATGAGAGCTGAGGGACATGGGCGTGGCACAGACTCATGGCTTTAGGTGAAGATGTGGAGAAACCCCCACAGTGAAATACACCGGGAAGACAGAGATGGATCACATGACCCAGGAAAAGTGGACAGTCAGGAAAATGGCTCACAATTTGGAAATGCAGACTTTCGCCAGACAACAATTCAAGACCCAAGAAGATGTGTTGTGGTTGGTCAGGTCACTGAGCTGGCTGGCTGGCTGAGTCTCCGGGAAAAGAAGGTGGGGTGGAGCCATGTGTCAGAAGGGAGAGAAGGGGAGAGAGGAAGAGAAGGTGGGCAGCGGGATAACCGAGTCCCCTTTAGGAAATACCAGATGGCAAGTCCAAGTTCACCTCCAAAATCCCGAGGTCCTCCTTTGGATGTTTTCTGTAAGTCGAATCATGTTAATGTGTAGATTTTGGTCACTGGAGAAGAGATATGCAAAACTGTTACTTTTATTACCCTTTAAAACAGGAGTTATTTTATCTCCAACACACAATTTGCATCATTGGCCACATATTGGTGCAATAAATAAACTATGCTTTAAAAATAGTTTTAAAAACAGTTCACAGTCCTACTGGTCCTCTCAGTAAAATATGAGTTACACGTAATTTTAAAAACATGTTCATGCTCCATTTGTATGAGACTCATGGGTGAAACCTTCTAAAGATTATTTTGTGACATGCTGAGGTAGTCACAGAGATAGTGAAGGGGATTTTCATACAGAATCTGTTTACACTATGCTGACTGAGTTCTGATTAACAACAGCTCAGTAATTACTTTTCCTAGATCCTTGAGTATTTAGCAAAAACCATTAAAATTCTTTGCTGAACCTGTATTTCCCCAGAAATACACATGGCACAGAAACTGTTTTCCTGACAACAGGCTGGAGATGATTCTCATTGGCTGACTGGTGGAGGAAGATGAGAACATGAGGGAGAGTCTAGAACTTGGGACAATGACTGACCTGAGGCCCGAGGACAGAACACCACAGGATAGGTACAGAACGATGGTTCCAGAAGGACAGGGACATAGAGAGCCAAGATGGGGGAAGCCAGGAGAGTCCAGCTATGGCTCTCACAGTGGCTTTAAGTCTTGAGGGGCAGAGTGACAGTGGTTTCAGTGTCAGGCCAAGTTCAATGTCACTCTCTGTGGCCAGATTCTGACAGGCAGACATTGTCTGCAATGAACCAGAAGTGTCGGAGGGAGAAGCTGCTTTGTGGTGGGAGCAGGAGGAGCCCCCAAGTGGAGAGGGCAGACAGAATGTCGTTTTGGGTGCTGGCTTCTGTCTGACCCTCTACCCCAGAAGGGTAGGAGGAAGAGAGCTGCCCAGGGACAGTGTGCAAGTGACTGCCTGGGAGGGTTCTTAAAATTCCTTTACCTTCTTACTGCCTCGTGGAAGAGAATATGCTTAATGATGTTGTGTTGTACAAATGAACCAGTGAAACATGCCATGCAAATTATATCTTAATAAAGTTATGATAAACAATATGAGAAGAATCAGCTGCCACTCTTTGGTGGGTTTTTGCTCAAAGTCGTATCACTGGAATTAAGATAAATCCTTGTTTATATAACACGCATTCTATTAGTATGTGGAGAAATTTTTGTGTCTATGCTCATAAATGATGATGTCCTAGAACTCTGAAACATCATAGTCTTTGGTTAGGTCAGGTCCCTGCGTTCTCCGTAATCAGTAAATGAGACAGACTCTGAGCCTCTGTTTAAGTCTTTGGAATAGCTGCATGCATATTTGGGAGAACTGTGTCACGGTACCTTCTGACCCGGACTTATTATTAGAGAAGATCACTACTCACTCATATTACACACAGACACACTCATGTGCAGAGACACACTGAGATCTGGACAATGTGCATGATGGCTGGGTTAGCACTGTCCAACCCAGAATACTGGAACTGCGGACAGAGGGTGGTAGAATGAATGTACAACCCACTTCCTGTGTCCAAATGACAAAAGTAAAGAGCAGAGACAATATTTCCCATGGCCATCCTTCACTTCCCCCTATAGAAAGCCCTTGTCCAGGGAGTGAGGAGGGTGAGGAGTAGAGGGAATTGGGTCAGATGAGGAAGCCCCAGCGCTCTACCTGCTCAGGCCTCCTTGTGGGACCTGAGATTCTCCCGTCTCCAAGTGTCTGATATCCTGTGTCCCTGAGATCCATAGGCCAATTCATGCAAATTTGCCCCTGAGGTGTGTCTGTACATCTGTCTCTACTTGGACATCAGGCTTCAACAACAGGTCTAGGAAGTGGGGAGAGTAAAATGAGAGGCAAGAGGGTGATTCAGAGCTGAGTGCTCCCGTGGCTCCCAGGATTCCTCAGGCCGAGGTGCTCATAACAGGCCCATTCCACATTCCCTTCCTGTCACCTGCTGCTCACAGGAGAGGGTTGGCCTCATGCTGCGCATTCAGTTCTCAGTAAGTAGGAAAACACTACTGCACTGTAGACATTATCAGTGAAATGTGTGGCGTGGGAGCTCTGTAACAATAAACTCATGGTAAAACATGTGGGAGGAATCACCTGTAAGTATTAAATGGGGGCCTGTGCTCAGAAAGTATGACCCTGGAGGCCAGAAGCTCTGTGTTCTGCCTCATCACCCACTTTATAGTTCTCAGGCACTTATGGGTGATCATGGGGACAGGGCAGGTTTTTGTCTCAGTTCCCCATAAGGCTGGAGCATTGTGTCATGGTGATTGCTATCGTCCCACATTGAACAGTAATAATCAGCCTCGTCCTCAGGCTGCAGACCCGTGATGGTCAGAGAGGCTGTGTTGCCAGACTTGGAGCCAGAGAACCGATCTGGGATCCCTGAGGGCCGAGCACTTCCAATCATCACAGCTTTGGGGGCAGCACCGGGAACCTGTTGGTACCAGCCTACACCATACCTTCCATCACTGTTGCTTGTTCCAGTGCAGGTGAGGGTGACCTTCTGTCCCACAGACCCTGACACCGAGGCTTCCTGTGTCAGCCCAGACTGCGCCCAGGACCCTGGAACAGAAAAGTGGGGACACATGAGACGTGAGGTGAGGCTATTTCTCACAGCGTGTTCTCAGTCAGAGAGAAAAAGGGTGACCCAGGTGTGTCCCATAGTCACTACTCCAGCTTCCCTCAGTCAGTCACCTGAGCAGTGAGCAAGGAGGGCGAGGAGGACAGGGGTCCAGGCCATGGTGGAGGTGCCCACACTCTGCTTGTGAGACCATGAGGGAGAGAAAGGCACAAAGTCTCTCTTATGTTTTCCCCTTGGTGGAGGGCAGAGAAGACCCTTCATGCAAATTGTTTCCTCCTCCTGGGTCCCTGGGGATAAAGCTGGTGAAAGCTGAGAGGGGGTGGGGCAGCTGGAGCCTCTCTGGGGGAGTGAGTCCTGAGAGGTCACAGCTACTGGTCTCCAGTGAGCACACAGCAGAGGGCACTGGGCTCAGGCCCTGGTTTCCCCCTTGAGATCCCCCACAGACCTTCAGGGATGGGCCCACAGCGCCCCCTGCTGTTTCAGAGTCCAAGCTCAGGTCTGGGATGCAGAGGCAGGAGCTTAGGAGAGAGAGTGAGGCTTGGAGTTCAGTCCTGACTGGCACCCCACAAACACAGACTCTGGGCAGGGGCTCCCCATCCCCCAGGCTCCTCACTGTGCTGCAGGAGTCCCAAGCCTCTCTCCTTTTTCTAAAGATGTGACCTTCTCTTCATGAGGTCTTCCTCCTTCTCCTACCACTTAGGTAATTATGTTGGTGGGACCATACAGGTGCCTGAGTCCTGAATTGTTCGTGTCCTGCACTCAGAGAACAGATGGGCCAAGGGCATGCAGACCCGTACACACCCTCTATTTTAGGGCCTGGGGTGACTGGCTCCTCTCCCTCTCCTCATACTTGATTCCCGCTATGTATCTCCAGTACCATAAACCTCTTCAATGGTCCCATTGTCACCTACAATGACTTCTGGGTCCACCAATAACCAGGCACAGGAGTCGTCTCCAGGAAGAGACCAGAATCATTCAGAAGTGAGATCTGGTTCCCTCTTGCTCCCCCCCGACAGCATCCTCATGAGATGGCCACAGCACTTCCCTCCAAGGACACAGCCAGGTCCCCACAGTCCCTGAATGGCCCACCAGGGTAAACAGGTCTCTGCCACCACAGGAGGCCTGCATCCAGACGGGATTGCATCTCTGGGGATGTGCAGAAGTGTTGAAGGTGCTACAGGAACGTTCAGTATGCTGACACTGATGTCCCCAGGGGTCCAGTTGAAGCCTCCCTCACTGATCACAGTGCACTCATGTGCAGAATATCAGCACAGTGGACACAGACACAGTTTCCCCAGTGTCTGTAACTAATCAATGTCTGTGGTAACAATCCTATTAATATGAAGATATATAGTTCAATATGTAAACCTGTATACATTTTTCCATCCAGTCTTGTCCACTCTCACTGACTAACTTCACAGGTGCGTATTGTACTCCTGTGAAGCCTCAATGCTTCCCTCTGAATAAGTTACAGAACCCCCCCTCTCCCCGCAACACACAGGGACCACACGGAAACCAGAGGGTGTCCGTGGCCCTGACAGGTTCTTGTTGGCTTATCACAGCACCAGTTGTCTGGAGCGTGGTGATGTTTAATTGTGGCTCAGTAACTCATTTTAATTTAAAAAAATAAATCTGTGAATAGAAACAAAACACAGATATTCACTGACCTTAACCCATGGTCCACACATGTTTGCCCCTCTTGCATATGACCATGCTCATCTAACCACATCCCAACATGGAGCCATTGTAGACCCATCTGCACCCCAACACTGACCTTCCAAGAAGGCCCAGGGCAGCATTTCCCCAAGGAAACCATCTGGAATCATCTCTACTGTCTTCATCTCCACTACACTCACCCAGATCTGGCCACTGTCTTCTTCTCTGGGATGGGACAGACTGACCCTCCCCTGTCTCCCTGCCCCGCTCACTGTGTTCTCACTTCAGCTGGACATGGAGTGAGCAGACACCAATGTGTGCACGTCACTCCCCACTGACGGTCCCTCTGTGACTATGCTTTTCCTTCTCAGCAGCAGTCATCCCAGCAGTGTGGCCTCTTCTGCCTGTTCAGCTCTCCTGCCGCTTCCTAAGGAGCTCCTCCTGGTGCCCTTGCTCACTCCACTAACCCAATGCGTGGCCCAAAGCAACTTTCCCCTTGTATTTGCATAGGTAATACCTCCTTGTTAGCGATCTCACCTGTTATTACAACATTTTGCTCCTCACCCTTACATCCTTCTCACTCCTAATTATTTTGAAAATCACATATTGATCACCAGTCCTATTGATTGTGTGTTTTGGGCCCAATGCCCCACCCACCTTAAACCCCCAACCACACAGGCACCACCTCACATGGATGCTGGTGTTTCACTTCAGTTTTCTCTCATGGCAAATCTTCTGTGGCCAGGAAGAAGCAGATACAGGACTTTAAGTACACAATTGGCATATTTTTGGTTTGGGTTGTAATTCAGAAGAGATTTAAAAGTCCTTCAGGTAAAAATTTATTTTTATCACATCCCTGGAGCATCCCAGGATTTTTCCCAGATTGAAGAATTCAGACCCCTCTTCTCCTTAAGACAGCCCCACAGCGCCCCCTGCAGGATCCTCATTACAAACTCTCCAGGTCCTGTGACCCACCCCCAAAAATGGATATCCATGATTTGGACTGTTTTACTCATCACTCTGGACCTCACTGATTAGGGGCCTTGGGATAGTTGATCACACAGTAAACAGGAGAGACTATTCTGTTTTCTCCAGGATGTGCCTGTGGGATCTTTCCAAAACCTTGAGTTTCTGGAATCTTAGATTTCACTACAATGTCAAGTTTTTAAAATGGAATACCTCTCTTCACCTGAGGGAGAAGGTTAAAGCATGAAAGGAAAGGAGGCACATCCTAAATGTGCAGACAGACGACTGGTTCATAGAGGCTCAGAGTGCCCGTGTGAGGGGCTGTGGATCCCGTGACAAGTGGGTGTGACTCCCTGAAACCCACCCTGTCCATCTTCTAAGACTCTCTTCTTCCTTGGGCTTTGCCTATTGGTGCCTGTGATGGGGTCACATTTCTTAAAGTATTGACTACCTTTCAAAGTGTGTATGTAACACAGAGTGATGACCAGTTAAAAGCCACTCTGAGGGTGGTGTTGGGGCTTTTGGTCAAGATCTGCTACAGCTGCTTCACCACCACACTCCCCAGGGATCCCCTGAGCCTTTCACCTCTCCAGCTGGGAGAACTGAGGCAGGCAGGAGAGGGTTCGGTCACTGTCTTTATAAATTTAAAACCCACAAGGTGTTTCTAATCATTCAGAGCAGTAAAGAGCTCAAATCTGCTCTCTATCCAGTGTCTCCCAGCATTACTACGGGTGCGGGACTCTGTGATACTGGACACAAGCTCATCACCACACGATCTGTGTCACTTGCTGCCAATACAGTGTCTCTAAGACAAGCAAGTAAATTTCAGCTGCTTCAAGCACATGAACTCAGAATCTGGAGGGTATTATCCTCATTTGGCACCACCTGCAAATGCAAATACCCCAATGTCCTGTGGAGTCCCTCCCATCAGGCTTTATTGGAGACGTTTACTACAGTGGGCTCGGTATTTCCATAGCCCTTCTCCAGTCTCCTGAGCCTTGTGAGTAGCAGATGTGGTCACAGTTAGGGGCAGCTGGTTGGATGTGGGGTCCCTCTCCTGGAGAAGCACTGCGCCCCCCACCCCCCGAGAGGCTCTCTCAGTAATAAATGATGTGGGTGAGAGGTGGTGCAGGGACACGTGATGGAGGAGAGTCAGCAGGAGCCCTGGGGAGACACAGGGCGGGGACTCCAATCTGTGTCCATGGCACCTGGAGACTCTGCAGAGTGAGCTCCCTGGGGGAGGCCCAGGTGGCATTCCCAGGGGGTTCACGTCAGGACGCACTGAGAGATACATTTGAGCCACCTACAGAGAGTTGTTTCATACAAGTAGGATCTGAAGCCACACAAATAGCCAAACCTGTACCAGGGGACAGGAAAGAGGAAAAGGGATGTGCTCCTGAGGGGCCATGTCCAGGAACCCCTGAGCTGCTCACCTGTGCAGAAAGAAGGGTGAAGACAGGAAGACTCCAGGCCAGGACAAGATTGTCCCCAGACAGGAAGAGTGGCTTCTTGAGCCGTGGCTTTAGAACATAACTACCCCATACATCTCTGGTACTCATTCAAATATTTTATTGGGTGCATTTTCTCCAGCTAAATGTCCCCAAACTCTGCATGTCTTCAGCCTCACAGACATCTGGGCATGACCCTTCCCACAGTGGGATGAAGAGAAAGGTGGAGATTACAGATCCTGCCTTAGTGATGAGGGGTCTCCTTTATTCAAATGTGACCTGAGTGTGTTTATTGATTTGACAGACAGAGGAAGGGCGCGGGAGAGAGAGAGACATTGTTGTGAACATGAAACGTTTGATTTATTTTCTCTCATGAAATCAAAACTGCAAACCTAATATGTGCCCTGAGCAGGAATCAGACCTGCAAGCTCTCTGGTGCACAGGATGACGCTCCAACCCACTGAGCCACTTGGTCAGGGCATGAGGAGCATTTTGCCCATATACTGGTGGGCACAGAGAGGTCACAGAACCATATTTCAATGTGGAGGAGATTGTGGTGGCTCAGCATGTCTGGAGCCAGAGAAACCTGCTTTCCCTGAGCCCCAGAAGGAGAGAACAGGTCCCAGAAACAGGCCACAATGGCCCAGGCAGGTGGAACTAAACCAACTCTTGCAGCAGTTTCCTGGGAGACGGGCCTGGGGCACGCTGGGCCCACTGACCCACCACTGACCCACCTGAAGCCTTCAGCCCACCCAGGCCTCTCATCCAGGCCTAGACCCTGGTGGGCACAGTAGGGTTCCACCCCTTCATTCCTTGTCTATCCTGCCCCTGGGGGGTTACGCAACCCCCAGTCCTGATTTAGGCCTGTATAGACATGAGACGGCTGAAAAGATTAACCAGAGAGAAACAACATTTTTAACTACAGACAATAAGTAAAAACCGCACATCCACGGTTCCTAGGAAAGAGCTGCCCACTGAAGAAGGGACAACAAATGCCACCTGAGTTAGACTTGGTCCCAGGCAGATAAGCAGTGACAGCCACAGGCACAAAGTGCACAGCGAGGGTTTTAGTCTCACTTCCCCGTGACTCTGGAGCACCGTGTAAGTGTTACTGTTTCCATCCCATGTAGCACAGTAATAGTCGGCCTCGTCCTCAGGCTGCAGCCCTGAGATGGTCAGGAGCCCTGCATTGGCCGAGGTGTCTTTAGATCCAGAGAAGCGGCTGGGGATCCCGGAGCCCTGGTGCTTCTCTGAGTCTGATTTATACTGTAGGAGATACCGAGGAAGGTTCCCTGGATTCTGCTGGAACCATTTTATGTAGTAGCCACCAACAACAAAGCCACTGCTGAGGGTGCAGGTGAGTCTGGCTGTTGCTCCAGGAGAACCAGAGAGGGAGGGCAGCTGAGTCAGCAGAGGCTGGGAGAGGGAACCTGCAGACACAGACACATGGAGTGAACAGAAGGTCAGGGTGCAGGTGCTGTGGGTCTCTGGGACCCGGCCCTACCTGTGCAGTGACAGAGCAGCACGAGGAGCACGGGGACCCAGGCCATGGTGAGCAGGCTGCTCCTCAGTCCACACAGCTGGGGCTGGGCTGCCCAGGCCTCTCTTATCCCCTCCCAGCTGGCCCCATGGAGGAGGGGCTACTCATGCAAATGAGTCCCCATCCTGAGCCTTTTTCCCAGGTTCACCCACGGGGTCTGGAACTCTTACTGGGGGAGGCCAGTCTGGCACACTGGTTTCCCCCTGGGTAAAGCTGGGACCAAGTCCTTGTGGGATCACACAGTGGGCGACATGCACAGGGCTGAGCCTGGTCCAGAGAGGAAATGCATCATCCTGTCATGGCTGAAGTCAAAGTGCCCAGGGCTGAGGGTCCCTGTCCCTGGAGGGCTACCTATCCAGGAGCACCTGTTTTGCAGAGACGTCTCGTGGCGCCCTCTGCTGGTCCCCAGGAAAACCACCCTTTTTTTAAGCTGATCCAAAGTCTAGACGCAAATGTCTCCTTGTCTCCAGTGTTTCCAACACTTTAAGAGTCATCAGTACAGGGACCAGAGTCGTCGTTACACAGGATCAAGCAGGCACAGTCCTGATGTGACCATCATGGATTCAGGCAGACATGACTGCTGACCCAGGAGAGCCTGAGGACTGCTTGAGACTGAGTTCACGTGAGGGGAACAGAGAACAAGTTGATGTGGGACAGGGGGCCAGGCCAGAGCCTGGATCACTGCAGCAGGGGGACCCTGAGACCCTGGCAGAGGAGGACAGAAGGGGCTCCAGAGGATCCCCAGGCCTGAGGGCTCCCTGATGTTTCCCACAGGAGTCAACGGGTAAGACACTGGGTGTCATACAGAGCCTTCCTTTCAAGTATGTGACTAGGGCCTTTGGGCAGTATCTCTCTGGATGCAGGGACCCATGGGAGGAGGAGGGCACAGCCCCTGTCCTTAGGGTGGGACCCAGCAACACAGTCCCTAGTGGTGGCCTTGGAAGTGCACCACTCAGACCTCCTTCCCAGAGACCCTGCAGGGGAGAGCAGAGGCCACCTGCAGTGCCACAGCCTCACTGAGGCTTCAGGCAAAGAGGGGCAGAGCAGAGGACTAGAGCCCAGCTTTCCTGCTGGAAGCTGTGTCCTCTAGGGGCCCCCCACCATGCAGGAGACTTCCAGGCACTCAGCCTGCCTGCCTCCTCCCAGACCTGCGCTGTGGTCAGAGCTCTTCCTGCCCCACCCCTCCTCCTCTCCCCTTCCTGGGGCAGAGCTGTCCATGATGACTCTGCCTCCCCCATCCCTTCCCGTCTTTCCTGCACCATCGCTCCCACCTCCAAGCTCACTTCTCTACTCATTGTTTGTCCTCTACTTCGCAGATTGCACAGGAAAGGAATTACAGGTCAGAGAGAAAAGCAGTCCATAAGAAAAATATGGTTCTGTTGTTATTTAATATAGTAAATCAATTTGTTTCTTTATTCAGTTAGAAGTATGTACTTTAAAATTCACTTACTGCATTACTGTATACATACACATATTCGTATGTATGTAAACACACGTATTGCATACACATATATTTATGAGCATGTACAGATAAATATACACATTCACATACACACAAATGTTTGTATTTTATTCCACAGGCCGAGCACTGAGGTGCTGTCGCTTCTACAAACTCCTCTTAGATCAGGTTCAAGTCCAGTGCAGTGACAGTCCCTTGGAGGTCTGTCCCTGCTGTGCAGAACCAGGTTCTCTCCTTGTGTGCAGTTCTCCCCTGGCGTCCCGGCTCTCCTCCTTGTGCATCCACTGCCAGCCCGAGGTTAGAACTCCTGGGTTAGAATTGAGCACATCTTATTATTCTGTGACACAATTTAACTCATTTTGTTAGCTAAGAATTAACCTTTCTTCCCAATTGTACTTTTTAAACATATTATAAAATTTAAGAATATAGTTAAATTGCTTTCAAACAAATCCAAAAAATGAGCATCTATAATCTACAAAATGTGTTTTCCTTCTCTCTCTTTTTTTTCCTTTCAATGAGGTGAAACTCATTTTACCTCACAGCTTACATTCCATATAGATGCTACTGCTATTTTTGGAACATAAGGTCATTGAATTCTACTCTTTCTAGACAAGGTCCTCCCAACTCATCCCTGATGTTTATTACTGTTCTCAGAGAGAATGGGAGACAAGGCCGACCCTGTCCCTCACCATTTCTCTGTGCAGGGTGGACATCAGGCTGCCTTGAGAGCACAGGAGTCTGGTCATGTGATCCCCATGTCAAGGAACCACATTTGTCCCCAGGTTCGTGGCAGCAGGGAGCTATGTCTTGGCTCCCCGCCTGGGTCTCTCTGCCCACTGGGCTCTGCTGCAGGGCAGTGAGCAGTAGCTCGGCCTCTCCTTCAGGCTGGGCTCTGGGGAGGGTCAGGGCAGCTTCGCCTCAGAAGTGGGAGTCTGAGAACCAGGCAGGGCTTCAGGGGAGTTTATTGCCTGTGTCATAAATCAGTGTTCTAGGGACTTGCCCAAACTCCTGTTTGACCATCTACAAACAGTGACCATTGGTGATGGCTCCTGTGCCAGAGCCACAGGTGATATTGACCATCTTTCCTGGGGACACAGTGAGAGCTGGAGACTTACCACAGCCTGAGAAGTTTACCTTTAAATGAAAATAGACGCAGGTCAGGAATGAAGGGGAAAAGCACAGGGATCCCATCAAAGGCTCCCTCCCAGCAGTGAGTGAGGAAGGGGAGGAGGAGGCCAGATCCAAGCACAGACTTTCCACAGTCCTTTGGGCTGAGGCTGATGCTGGTCTCTCAGGTGTTCCTCTCCCTCCTCCCCCAGCCTCTTGGGTAAAGGGTGTGTTTGGTGGGACATTATGCAAATATGAGCCCACAAACACCCTCATTCTGGGTCCTCTACTCAGTTTGTAGCTTCATTGTCGGGAGGAGGCTGGTGTGGTAGTGAGCTCTGAGTCCGTCCCTTGAGAGGAAGCACCTGCTGTCACCTCACTGCCAGTGAGCATGGGGCAGGGTCCATCAACTCGAATCATTGCAGTTGTGTCAGACCTTGCAGGCCTAAGAAGATCCACAGCGCCCCCTATTGACCTTCTAAACAGAATGTTAATGGCAGGAATTCAGCAGAACCCAGGGCTAGTGGGACACAATTGGGTTTTCTTGAAGTCTCTTCCCCTCTTCCATTGTTCTTTCCTGTCTACCTATGTTTTTAAGGAACAATTCGATGTCAACAAGGATCCCCAGTTTGGGGTGTGATCAAGGGGGAAACTTTAGTTAGTACCAACAAGAGTGACACAGCGTGGCTATGGACACAGCTCTGCAGTGGAGCAGCCCAACTGGGATGCCCCAGAGCTGTGGGAACAGTGGGGTGCAGAGCAGCTCTGGGACCAGGGGGCCCTGGGCCAGGCCACTCTGGCTAGACAGCTGTGCTCGGTTCCTCTACGTTGCCTGCCTTGTGCTGCCATGGTTTACTCCACTCTGCACTGGTCGGCTTCACTCTGCTCTGGGAAGGCTACCTCAGTGATTCAGCTCAGCCATGCAGATGCTCTTCATTCTTCAGTTGCAAATGCACACACTCTGAGCCTCAGGGAATCCAGACCATCTCAACAGGAGCCTCTTAAGCCTGGTGCCCCATTGGTCCATCCTCATGCAAATGACAGTGCTAAAGACTTGCAGTTTTCTTGGCCCAAAAGGCACTGCCCTGACTGGTCAGAATGGAGCTGCTGTGATTGGATGTGGAAAGCCTCAATCCTATTGTCTGATACAGAATTCCAGGAAACCTCCCTAAAGGCTGGCTCAGATGGCAGAAACACAGGGCAGGCAGGCACATTAGCCCAGAAGCAGGCAGTTCAGTAAAGAGGTTGTTTGTTTGACAGGTCCCTGTGCAGAAAGGCTGCACATTTTTCTGTGTTCACAGCCAATCCAGGAATCCAACTGTGCAGTAAACATGACAGAGAGCAAGCACACACACAACTACATTATATATATATCCCTAACACAGTGCATATAATGCTTTCTTTTTGTTTAAATTTGGTTTCTCTTCGCTTAACCTGAAGTTTCCCAACTAAGACATTAGGGACAGGAAAAAACAGGTAAATCATAGTATCACACGTCTCCCTCCACGGACTCAGTGCTGGAAGCCTCAGGGAGTCACCCAGTGACACACCCGCAGCCTCTGACCTGTCCCTGCACTGGGGCAGTCAGCCCTGGTATCAGCGCCTCTGGCAGCCAGTTCTGAATAAGATGTGTCCTCAGGTATGATCACCCACGTGAGCCAGAAAATGCATCTTCACATAGAGTTAAAAAATTCCTTCGAAATTCTGGTTGTACTTTGAAATCAAGTCATAATAATAATGCTTTCATATTTTAAATCTCTTTCTTAGTATTTCTGGATTTTTGAGTAGCAATTGGAAAGAAATTGTGCCCTGAGATGTTAACCTGACTGAATTTTAAGCAGAAATTCTCAGGAAGGATTGTAGACAAATAAAGAGGAAGTACTTTTCAAACTTTAATAAGTATAAAAATCTCACAAAGCGCTTGTTAGAACAATCCTCGCAGCAAACACAGGTGTCTGTCTCTGTGGGTCTAGTCTGGGGAACTGCATTCCCGGCCAGCCAGAAGGTGAGGCTTCCACTTGAGTGGGAAACGACAGATGTATGTGGTCTGAGCATCAAATGAATGAGAGAAAACCTGTTACTGCCCTTTAAACAGAAGAGTCTTCCAGGAAGTAGGGGGATCTGAGACTCGTGGATGGTTAATATATTTTGGAGTCCTGGCTCTTCCCAGTATCCACCCAGAAAGAAGGGGAGAGAAAACCCAGCCTTCACGGGGTCACACGGGGAGAAGGACACACCCTGGGAGATGGGAGGAGGCACATGGAGATGAGGCACTGGATAGAAACCAGGTCCACAAGACAATCCCCATTCTGTGAAAACCATTTCCACCCTCTCTCCTTTCTTCTGCCTCTAATGGTTCAGCCCTTCTGAACTATGAGGAGATTTTGGGTGCACTTCCCCATGGGTTCACATCCCTGTGTAACTACCAACACTAGTACCTGTATACAGACCACAGTAATAATAGGCCTCGCCCTCAGGCTGGGCCCCCATGATGGTGAGGACTACTTTGTTGCCAGTGAGGAATCCATAGAAGTGATCAGGGACCCAGAGGCCAGGGTATGTGTGTGGTACATGAGCATGCGGACAGCCTTTCCTGGGGTCTGCTGGAACCATCTGGGGTAGTTGCCACTGGAGACTGACCCAGAGTTAGAGCTACAGGTGAGTGTGACTGTCCCAGCTGAAGACACTGAGAGTGACAGTTCCTGGGTCACCGCAGTCTAAGAATCCACACCTAACATCAACAGCAGAGAGGCAAGGATGGTATTAGGAAAAAAGGGTTCACCTCTGATCCCACTTTTATTTGTCCTCCACCTCCAAAATAGAGTCTGTTTCTCTGACCTGAGCTGTAGACCAGGAACCCGAGCAGGAGCACTATCCAGGCCATGGTGGGGACACTCAAGGACAGAGTCTCCATAGGTCCTGGACTGGAGGGTGCTATCTTTGGGTCCTTATCATGTCTCCCAGGCCTATTAGGAGGAGGAGATACTTCATGCAAATCAACTTCCTTCTCCTGTCCTGCCCAAGTGTCACCCTGATGTACACTGGGGGTCTTCTTGAAGGAGGTAGATGCTTGCCCCTCACACAGACCGATGACCTCACAGTGACTGAGACACCCTGTGTGCTGGCCAGCTGACATCATCCTCCCAGTCAGCTTCCTCATGACTCTCGTGACCTCATTCCTGAGAGTCTTACTTGCAGTGGCTGAGGCTGAATGATGAGATGCGTGTGTTTACTTTTCGGCCCCAACGATCTAGTTCATTTCAAACCTAACCTGGATTCTGAGAACATCTTCTTCCTTCCTCAGTGAGAAAGAACTCTTTCTCTCTTCCTTAGAAAGGTTTAGTAGTTACTCCTTTCTCCTGAGTGAGTCCCCGGGACCATCACAGTGCCTGAGTCTGGGGTAAAAAGAAGTTTCCACCTCTGACAACATCTTGTAACCTTCTCCAGTAGCAGCGGGGACCAGCCTTGGACTGTGCACTCACAGGGCTGCACCCCCAGCCTGGGGAGGGCAGACCACCTGTGCCCTGGGGAACCATGATTCTATGGGGTCTCTTCAGTGTAACTTCGGGTTTTGAGGAGCAAAGTTCCAAGTGTCACCATAAAATTATGAGACATCTGGCAGCATCAGATCTCACAAAATAAGAAGACACTTGTCTTATGATTGGAAATATAAAAACCCAACACTCTGTTGGAGCAAGTAGGGGTTAACATCATAGAACATTTTAAGACTCACTTTCTCCACCTGCTGCTGTGGAGCAGAAGGAATCAGTAGAGTGGACAAGGGGTTTGTGATGAAATAAAAATGACCAAAAAGTTGAAGTGTCTCAGGTGATAGGAAATGGCTGGTATGGCTCAGTTGGTGGGAATGTTGTCCTGTGATGAAAAGGCTGGGGATTCCATTCCCCTTCTGGGTGCCAAAGGGAGGCAACCAATTGAAATTTCCTTTTCCCATCAATGTTTCTTTCTCCTTCTTAAACCCCTGAACAGTGTCCTTGGGTGAAGGTAAAAACACAATTGAAATCTCTCAAGTACTTGGAAATGAGGAATTACACAAGGGGTGTTTATCAGAAAGCAGAGAAGAGGGCCAAACCCATGAGGATTGATCACCGCTCTCCTAGCTCATAAGGTAGGGCCTCTGTCTGAACCCCTGGGCACCATTCCCATGGTGACCCACCAATGTGTCTGTTGCTCCTTGTGCAGGAAAAGGAAGCCTAAGGCATCAGCTCATCAAGAGCTTCAAAGTGTAAGTGAAATAGGTAAATATCAGAAAGTTCTTGCTCCTGATATCCCATATCCCACCCGCACCCTGGATCTGGGAAAGCTCAGGGGCTGTGAGAGGAGAGGAGAGCCCAGTCAGTGGCAGTGCACTCCAGGAAGCTGCTCAGGGATCCCACTCACAGGAGTCCCCCTGCTCTTGAGTGGTGTCAGCTGTAGGGAACATTCATCCATGGACCCATGTCACCCAGTTTTCCTGGGCAGACTCAGCGTTTTTCCAGCAACTGTGGGTCATCCCTCCTCTGACTCATGTCCAACACAGAAGTGTTTGCCCCAGGCCTGGAATATGCCTTTCCCAAACACTCCTCTGCCTGACTTCACAACAAAGGCTCAGGACCCAGCCAGGGGGCCAGGTCAGCTGTGTGCTGCATCCTCACACAGCATCTCCCAGCTTAGTGCCTGGTCCCTGGGACACTGTGTGCCATGGGGACTCTGAGCAGATGGGCCTGAAAGGAACAAGCGGGTCCCTGCTCAGAGCCCTGGCCCTGCAGAGTCTGTTCTGTGGAGACTGTCACCTGCCGCGATGTCCCCTGATCATAACAAAGACTAAACATAGAAAAGGCTCCATTGTCTCATTTCAAGAGGCCAAGGGCAGCTCCACAGGCCCCAGTTCCCACAGTGAACAGCAGGCAGCTCGGCAGTGTCACCATGACCACTGTGTGTTCAGTTTGGCCTCTGTGTCCCTGAGACTCTAGATGTGGGATGGAAAACTGGGAGTAGATCCATCACAAACCCAAAGGTCCCCCAAGTACAGTTTACATACACAGAAATTATTTTTAAATGTTCATTTGTCTTGAAAGAAAATTCTGTTAGGCTGAGGTTTTTGTCCCACTTCCCCATCTGTGTGTGTCACTGTGAGGAGCATCACTGGGCCAGATCATACAGTAATAGTCGGCCTCATCCTCAGGCTGCAGCCCTGAGATGGCCAGGAGCCCTGCATTGGCTGAAGCATCCTTGGATCCAGAGAAGCGGCTGGGGACCCCGGAGCCTTGGTGCTTCTCTGAGTCTGATTTATATTTCAGCAGATACCTGGGAGGGCTCCCTGGCTTCTGCTGGTACCAAGATATCGTATAGCTGCCAACATTGAAGTTGCTGCTGAGGGTGCAGGTGAGTCTGGCTGTTGCTCCCAGAGAAGCAGAGAGGGAGGGCGGCTGAGTCAGCCCACTCTGGGAGAGGGAACCTGCAGACACAGACACTCATTGGTGATCACCAGGGTAAAGTTTCTGAAGATTTTGAGCAAGAGGGGCATAACATTCAGGGATTCCCAGGTGTCCCAGGTCTATCCCTACCTGTGCAGTAAGAGAGGAGCACGAGGAGGAGAGGGGTCCAGGACATGGTGCACACAGCCCCTGAGCCCACAGTGTGGCTAGGCTTCCCAGGCCTCCTTTTTCTGCCCACCCTCTGCCAGGGGAGGAGCCATCCATGCAAATGTGTGTCCATCTAATGGCTGCCCAGCCCCTCCCTGAGCCCTGGTGCTGGAGCTCAGCTCCCACCCCAGTCAGAGGAGCATGGAGTTTGGTTTTACTGCCTGGGAGAACCCTAGGGGGAAGCACCTGCTCAGACCACACAAAGGTCCTTGCTCAGCGGACTCTACAAGGTGAGAGTGAGAACAGCTGCTGAGTACCCATCTGGAAGCATAAGCCACACCTTGAGACCCAAGCTCCACTGAGTGAATGCTTCTCAGTGAGCAGCTGTGAGGGTAACTCAGGACAGTCCTACAGTGCCTCCTGCTGGTCACAGGGAACACACCTCCCCATGGCTCAAAGTGCTGGGACCCCAGCTGGTTTCTACACTTCACCAGGTCGCTCTTTCTAGTCACACACCCGTGTTCTGATTCCTAATAACGGACCTAACATATTATGCAGATCATCCACTTCTGGGATTGATCTGAAGGAAAGGAAGACAGTGCATCAAAAAGATACATGCACCCCCATGTCCACGGCAGTACTGTTTATAACAGTAAGGTCATGGGGACAATGTTAATGTTCATCAGTGGATGAATGTATATGAATATTATTCATCGTAAACATAGACAGCCCTTCAGGATGATAAGCCAAGTGAAGTAAGTCTGACCCAGAGTGGAAAACACCAGACAAACATCACACTTATAGGTGGAATTTAAACAAAACCAAAAACCCAAAACAAGAAATGAATCCACAACCAAAATGAACCAAACCAAACCAAACCAACCAAACAAACGAAAAGTTCACAGACACAGAGAATGGACTGGTGTTTGCCAGAGGCTGGGAGTGGGAGGTGGGAGAAACCGGTGCAGGAGGCCAAAAGGCATGGACTCCCAGCTGGAAAAGGTAAGGCCGTGTGCAATGGGGACCTGACCGTTTGTGTTGTTTGGTCCATCCTCCTTCTAAATCCCCTGCAGTGAGTGACTGTCACTAGGTGGCCAGGAAGGGAACCAGTGTGGCTCATCCCCTAGTGACAAAGAGTTTTCAAATACCATGGATAGCTGCTACATGTCTGTAACGAGTAAGTTCAGAGAAGGAGGAAATCAAACATATGCATCAAACTGTCTAATGATATTGAATTCACTGTTTCACAATAAGATGGTCTATTCCATGGCTGGGCAACTAATTCTTTTTTCTGGATTATAGTAGTGTATCCTTCATTAACCAAAGTTTATACATGTGAATTAGATAAATTAAGGGGCATATCTGCTTTATAGAAATTCTCAGGGCATTAAAAACACCAATCAAGTTTTAAATATACATTTGAAACACATCTAGTATATTAGAAATGCCCGTGATTTACCCTGTGAATTATGGAGGCAGTTTTTCTATCTTACCATTAGAATTCCCAAACCTAGAAAATAAGTTACAACCAATGACAGTCCATTTCATGGCTCAGGGACACTGCACATGTAGCTCAGAGAGGAAGCGAGTTTGGAATACAGATGCTAAGTAGGCAGATTTATTAATAGATTCAAGTATTTCTAAACACATACATTTAAGTAACACACTTCAAATAACCACTGTACTATTAAAATCTGTGAGGAACCTAAACATCTGGTACAATAGTCCTCTTTATATGCTTTAACCTGTGAACCTGTGGCTGAGCCAACACATTTACAACAGGCAACTGCTCCTGAGAAAGCTCCTCACGTGGAACTGAAACCAGCCTGTTCGGACCCTGTCCATCGCCCCTTCCATCCTCCATGCGCCGGCACACAGAGGGCATCTGATGGGCGAGGCCCTTCTGAATCCTCTGTTTCCAGGCCAGGCCATCTCTGCTTTGTAAATGCCATCTGTTTCTTACTAGGTAATTCAAATATCTAAAGTAACAAAACCTAACTTCAAGGTCCTTCTAGTTCACAGGCAGGAATGTTACTGTTACTGAACAAGGGACCAAGAAGGGTACAATATAGTATTACCGAAACGAACCCCCACGAGGTTTGTTTTTCCGCCACCAAGAAAAGACGTCTCTCAATGCCAGAGATTTCTGGGAAGGAACAGAAATGTTTCTTTAAGGCTATACAGACTTATAGTAGTGACCTAATATCTTCATTAAAATATTAAAGTCCTTTAGGACACCCACAGATGCACACAGTCCTTCCTTCTCCCTCTGCCCTAATTTGGTGTACTGTATCTCAGGAAAACAAGCGGATTCAGGCTCCTGGCAGCTGTGTGGTCCTTTCTCCAACAAAGCTGTGCGGGGTGGTGGGGAGCGGGTCTCCACTTTGCCAAAGTTGCGTGGTTCTCTCCCTCACATGGCTGCGGGGGTCCCCGCTCTGCCAGAACTGCGTGGGTCTCCCCTCAATGGCTGCCGCGTCTCGGTTTAAATCCTCGCACCAATCCTCATCCGCAGCCCCATTTCCGACTCCTCCCACAATCAGCTACACTTGCCCCACTCCCATATCCTTCCAACTTTCCTGGGCTGCCATCAGGAGTCTGGGCAGGTGTGGCCCCATAGCGTGGATCCCATCTTATCCAAGCTCTTGTGCAGGCTCTGTAACCAGGGGGAGTTGTCTCCCAGTACATCTTGGGTGGAAGTCACTCCCATCCCCCTGGATCAAAGCATGTACACAGCTATTTAACGTATCTATGAAACCAGTTAAAGGTTATAGATGTGTTAAGTGACCATGCCAGTGGTTAGCTGCAAAGCTGTTGCTGTGCAAAACAGCTCTGCATGTTCCTGCTCCATGTGTCCCTTCCCCGACTCACACCTGTGGGGGGAAGGGGCGAGGACATCTTATATATCTTTCTAATATTTTTAGGACAGTTTGTGCTCTGGACCCCATTCCAAATCTCTATTTGGGTCCCCCTCTTGGCTACACCTTGTTTGATTACTACATGGGAAATGTCTGCTGGTTTTGAGGAGAATTGGTGGCACGCATGAGAGAAGGACACGGGACTTGAGAATACACACAGAGACGTGTCACTGCGTGCAGGCGTCAGCAAGGGAAATGGGGAATCGGCATCAGACGCACCAGGGCGTCCATCGCTGTGGGTGTGGGCTCTGCTGAGTTCCCTCCCAAACAGCTCGCCAGAGGGCACAGGCCAAGAAGCCCTCAGACGTGGATTTGTTGAAAAAGCAGGTGCTCTTTCTTTCTCAAACGAGAGGAAGGAAGAAGGAGTTTTAATAAGCTGCACCAGGGATGGAGAAGGAGGGTATATTTGGAGTTGTATGGAACCTTAAGGGTCACAGTGAAGCTGAAAAATACACAGAAATATTTTTACTGATGTTTTCACTACCGTACATACATGTTAACATATATGTATCCCATTTATGTATCATATTCATATGTTTCTCCTAGTACTCTCATCTCTTAAACCATGACAGAGACCATCAGGGTTTAAATGTGTAAAATGGCATCATTACAGAAGGGAAATCAAGGTTAGAAAGTAAATGGTATCTTTAGAAACACAAAAATCTGACCAGATCTTTATTGTTGAATTGTCCTTTTAACCATCGTTTATACTGACTACATTTAAATAAGTTGTAAGTTCTCTCAACACCTTTTTTAGTATCCTAATTATTTTCAAAATTAATCATCAAGAACTACTGATATTCTTCCTTGTAGCTTAGAAATCGCGACAACAGAGGACTGTACTACTTTCCAAATGTGTAGCAAATCAAAATTCTCTAGAAGGCTTTTTAGAATCCTAAATACTCCTGCGAGGTCCAAAATGTATCCTCAGAAAACACATGTTTGTGCAAACTGTTTTCCAGCTTCTGACTACAGTTGGAAGTCAAAGCACAGTGTTCAGTAATGACCTGAGATTGTAAACCATTTTCTGAGTTTTCCTGGATTTGTGAATGGCAGTTTGGGAGAGCCTGCATCCTGGAATATTAACTTGATTGACTATATAAGACGAACTCTCAGGAATAACATCATAATCGTGGAAGTATAGACACTTCTCAAACCTTAATATGGATAAAAATCCCCCGTGGACCTGCTGAAAGCACAGACGCTCGCACCAGCACACGTCTCTGACTCGCTGGGGCAGCTATGGGAGCTCAGCAAGCTTTCAGCAGGGCTCCCATTTCAATGCTAAAGGAAACTCTCAGGGTCTGCAGGGTCACATCCATGAAATGGTTGTGTGTTTGGTTTGTGGTTTCCTGCCTGGGGCTGCAGTGCTCGGGCTGACCACCAGGGGCAGGCTCTGCCCTGAGTGTTCAAAGGAGAAATGGGGCAGGGAAGGGACTTGCAGGGGATATTCTGGGCAGCTCCCTCCCTCCAACCAAAATACACATTTTTTATGAGCCCCCATGTCCACAAAGTGAGAAGTTCTGAGGCAGGAGTGGCTTCAAGACTCTTGTTCTTGAACCAGCTACTTTACCTAAAAAATTCACCCTGAAGGAGGCCCTGCTGGGACTGGGGGTGGTGCCTTCAGGGCACCCAGGGTGCTCTGTTTCCAGCAGCTCATGGCCTGGAGGGGCGGGTGGGAAATGACAGGAAAGCAAATGCATGTAGGAAAGAAGAACAAGGGCCCTAGTGAAACAAAGCAAGTGCTGGAGGGAGGGCAGGACCCCAGGTGGCGTCCACAAGGCCTGCTTGGGGGCACTTGTGCTGTGAGCTGAAGGACAGCAGGAGCCAGCCCTGCACACAGCTGGAAACAGTGTGCCTGGGGGAACTGAATTCACGGTCTTGGAGGCAGAAGAGAGTTCAGCCAGTGGCCTGGACCGAGAGCTGGGCCTGGGGTGGGAGGAAGAGGAGGTCAAGGCCAGGCCAGGCCCAAAGGGCTGTGAGCTGCCTCTGCTGTGTGACAGCATCGCCCTAACTTCTCACTGACAAGACACGGAATGTCTCACAGTCCCTGTGCCCCAGACCTTCTCAGCTCAACTGGGAGACTTGGCCTCAAGATCTCCTGGGAAGCTGGGGCTGTGGTTTTTTTGGACAGGAAAGACCTGGTACTTCTTGCCCGATGCATGTAAGGAATTACAGGTCAGCAGCTCTATTAGCGTGCAATCAGGGTTGATTACTGATCTGTTCCCATGGAAGAAAACGCGTCTAGCTAAGTTGGGGGTGGGAGTGAAAGGCATAGGTTCAGGGCAAAGCAGGGTGGCAAAAGTAAGGATGGCTGGAGGCCCATGTGGGAAGCCCCAGGTGGCCAGAGCCCTAGTGGCCTGAGGCCAGGTGGCCAGTGAGCCCAGAGAGCCAAGAGAGCCAAGAGAAGGAGTCCTTTGTTCTAAGGACTTATGAAGAAGTTACATATTGATTGACAGATAAAGGTGGTTTGGGACACGACTACCCAAACTTAGGGATGTGTGGGGGTCTGTTAGTCCTAATCTTTATGTTGCTCCAGACTCCATTTGTTCATCTCGTTTTAAAAGATGTACCTGACAGGAGGCAGCTAATTAAAGTTGGGGCAGTTCCCCATAGTGATTTACGGGCTCTTTCTGTAAGCACTGGGGACTCCCTCGTAAAACAGATAGTGACCAGAGGCAGGCAGTTAACCAGAGCTGGTTCATGGGCTTCTTCTTTGGACACTGTGGACCGTCTCCCACCTTTCAGGCCTTGGGATGAAAGCAGTTTCAAAGGCTTTCTTTCCCAGACAGTGAAAACCATACATAGACCTGTAAGGGCTCCCCTCCTCCCACTATAGCATGGTGTTTCTTGTGATGTTGGAAGACCTGCAATACCACCGGACCTGGCTCAGGGCGGCTGAGTCAGTGGGTAAAATGTGTCTCCCTCCTGCTCCTCACCTTGGTTTACTATCCATCCTGCCTAAGTGCTCAAAGGCGTTGGCTGGCAGCCAGGATGCTAGATGCTGGTCAACAGGAGCAGCACAGAATCAGAGAGCTCCCTGTGCCGTCTCCTGCCTCAGGTTCAGCTGAGAGTCTGCAAGGTTGGGGTCTGATCCCAACCAACCATGGTTTTGGCAGGATGCAGACGACTGACTGTTTCAGGCTATTTCTGCCTGTGGGCCTGGACCCTCTGTGGGTTCCCTGCACTGGGGCCTGGTAGGGGCGGACAATGCATCTGAACTCGCTTCTCGCGGCATTACTAAGAGGGTGTGCCACGCCCTCTTCCAACCATGATTTTGACAAGGTCTGAACATGGAAAGAGGGCATTCAAGGAATCCATCTTCCTGGAAGAGAGCGTGGCATACAAAGGGGGGCGGTAATTTTTCTGGGGATTGCTTTTAATTATTTCCTTGATAATATTAATCATGGTCTTACTTTGTACGCTGATTCCCATAAGATCAGGCCATGAGAAGAAAGAGGCTTGAAAAGAGTCAATGATTTATTTTGAGGGAAATTCTGAAGGGACAACTAGTTCTCCCTAGATTATTGAATTATGCCCAGATTGTTTTAAATAAGGTGTTTATAAACCTGAGTAAAAAATTATCCCTGATTGTTCCCATAAAAGAATTCATAAATCAGTTACAATAGGTTGAATTATTGGCGGACTTTCCCATGCCTGTTCCTTACCCACAGATACAGAGTCTTTCAAGAAAATGAGAAAAAACTATATAGACCCCTACCCACAGTCCAAAGATACCCCTGGGTAGCATATTAAATTATTGGCAAATTATGGTATCCCCCAAAAGGAGCTAATGGTCTCCAGAGGGTTCCAGATCCCCCATTGCCTTATACAGGAGCATGTAATGAGGGCGGCATTAGAATGGTCAATAAGGATGAAGTTCAAGTGCCTTATAATAGTCTAAATTTCATGGAAAGGCTAGCTCAAAGCAGACCTCCCTGGTGTTTATTAACTAAGGAATAAAAAGGGTTTATTGTACCTGCATTTCCTGTTTATCTGTCCTTACATGTTTTTTTTTTTTGGAGATTAAAAGGTGGTGGGATTGTCAGCTATCTGTATCTCAGGTTTATTGATTTGCATAATTCCAATGAAGTTGTATAAAATTATTTCTTGACCAGAGAATAAAATCCCCTTTAATGAAATAGCCCCTGAACATCTAAAAGTTGTTGGAGTAACAGCCCCTCCTTTACCTTGAATAGGAATATATATCAGGTAGAATTAGACAGGCAAAGAAATAAGAGAAGCTGGTTTAACTATTATAAATTAAGCACGTAGAAACAGTTACCAGGGAGTTAGAGTCCATGGTACATAGAGAAATATTTTAGACAGAAAAGGTAAATAGGTAAGTTAGACATCACAAAGGCTTTATAATAAATTTCCTATTACATCTATTCAATTTACCATATCCTTTTGCCCCATGACAAATTCTGAGAACTTTAATAAACAATAAGACATTCAAATTCTGTATGTACAGCTATTTCTAATTGTCTGGTTTATGGCTCTCCTGGATAAAATAATCTTTGTTTAATATAACTGAATCTATGGGAATTTTTGTACTTTTCCTGGTTACATTTGTATTAATTTTTTTCTGCTTTACCTAATCGCAAATGTCAATCACTGCTAAAAATAAAAGTATAAAAACCTGCATGTACTTGCAAAAAACGGAACAGAGCATCACTGTCCTCTGAGGCGTGTTCTCATCTGTCTCCCATCGTCGATGCCTTACCCACCTTTCAGGAACCTCTGGACCTAGCTGCGGGCTGGACCGCAGCAAGGGTGGGAATGCTGTAATACCGGACACGAGATCATCACCACACGATCCATGTGAATTGCTGCCAACACAGTGTCTCTAAGACAAAGAAGCTGTCTCCCATCCTCAGAAAGTCTCAGCTGGTCCAAGCTTCCCAATGTCAGATTCAAGAGGGGTGATCACCCTCATTTGGTCCCACCTGCAAATGCAAACACACAATGTCCTGTGGTGTCCCCTGACCAGGCTCTATTGGGGACATTGACTACAGTGGGCTCAGCAGATCCATAGCCCTCCTATGCTCTCCTGAGCCTCATGAGTAGCAGAGGTGCTCGCTGTCAGGGGCAGCTGGATGGATTTTGGGTCCTGCTCCTGGAGAAGCACGGGGCTCCATACCCAAGAGGCTCTGTCTATAATAAATGCTGTGACTGAGAGGTGGTGCAGGGAGACGAGATGGAGGAGAGTCAGTAGCAGCTCAGGGAGACGTGTGGCTGGGACTCACATCTGTGTCCATGGAACCTGGAGACTTGAGAGAGTGAGATCACCAGGGGAGGCCCAGAGGGCATCCCACTGGGTTCAGGTCAGGCCGCATTGACAGGGACATTTGAGCCACTACAGAGAGTTGTTTCACACAAGTAGGATCTGAAGCCACACAAATAGCCAAACCTGTCCTAGGGGACAGGAAAGAGCCACATGGATGTGCTCCTGAGAGGTCATGTCCAGGGTCCCCTCAGCAGCTCACCTGTGCAGAGAGAAGGGTGAAGAGGGAGAGACACCAGGCCGGGGCAAGATTGTCCCAGGCAGGAAGAGTTGGCTTCCTGACCCACTGCCATGTGACATAACTCCCCACACATCTGTGGTCCTCATTCAAATGTTTTATCGGATGCATCTTCTCTAGCTGAGTGTCCCCAAACTCTGCAGGTCTCCAGCCTCACAGGTATCTGGGCGTGACCGTCCTCATGGTGGGATGAAGAGAAAGGTGGAGATTCCAGATCCTGCCTTAGTGATGGAGGAGACCCCTTTTTTAAGTCCTCACCTGAGTGTGTTTATTTATTGGACAGACAGAGGGAGGGGTGGAGAGAGAGAGGGATGTGAGAAAGAAATACTGATTGGTTGCCTCCCACACATACACTCTTGCAGCCTAACTTGTGCCCTGGCCAGGAATCAGACCTGCAAGCGTTCTGCTGTGAAGGATGACGCTCCAACCAACTGAGCCACCTGGGGAGGGCCTGAGGGAGCCCTTTGCTGATGTTCTGGTGTGCACGGAGAGGTCACACACAATCATATTTTCGTGTGTATGAGACTTTGTTGGCTCAGTATGTCTGGAGCCAGAGAAAACCACTTCCCCTAGCCCCAGCAGGAGAGAACAGCCCCAGAAACACACTGCAGTGGGCTCAGGCAGATGGAACTAAAGTCACTCTTTCAGAAGTTTCCTGGGACATGGGCCTGGGTCACACTGGACCCACTGACCTGCCACTGACCCACCAGAAGCCCTCAGCCCACCCAGGCCTCTGATCCAGGAATAGACTCTGGTGGGCACAGGTGGGTTCAACCCCCTCCTTCCTCGTCTATCCTGCCCCTGGGGGATAACGGAGCCCTGAGATCCAATTTAGGTCTCTGTAGACATAAGCAGGCTGAAAAGATATTAACAACAGAGAAAGAAAATGTGTAACTAAGGAAAAGAAGTAAAAAATCGCATATCCATGGGTCTTAGTAAAAGAGCAGCCAAGTGAAGAAGTGACAACAGATGTCATTCTGAGTTGGAATTGGTCCCATGCATATCAGGGGTGACAGCCACAGGCAGAAAGTGCACAGTGAGGGTTTTAGTCTCACTTCCCCGAGACTCTGGAACACCGTGTAAGTGTTACTGTTTCCATCCCATGTAGCACAGTAATAGTCAGCCTCGTCCTCAGGCTGCAGCCCAGAGACAGTCAGGAGCCCTGCATTGGCCGAGGCGTCTTTGGATCCAGAGAAGCGGCTGGAGACCCCAGAGCCCTGGTGCTTCTGTGAGTCTGATTTATACTCCAGGAGATACCGGGGAGGGCTCCCTGGCTTCTGCTGGAACCATTTTATGTAGTAGCCACCAACAACAAAACCGCTGCTGAGGGTGCAGGTGAGTCTGGCTGTGGCTCCAGGAGATGCAGACACAGAGGGCGGCTGAGTCAGCACAGGCTGGGAGAGGGAACCTGCAGACACACAGACACGTGGAGTGAACAGAAGGTCAGGGTGCAGGTGCTGTGGGTCTCTGGGGCCAGGCCCTACCTGTGCAGTGACAGAGCAGCACGAGGAGCACAGGGGCCCAGGCCATGGTGAGCAGGCTCCTCCTCAGTCCACACAGCTGGGGCTGGGCTGCCCAGGCCTCTCTTAACCCCTCCCAGCTGGCTTCATGGAGGAGGGGCTGCTCATGCAAATGAGTCCCCATCCTGAGCCTTTTTCCCAGGTTCACCCACAGGGTCTGGATCCCTTGCTGGCGGAGGCCAGCCTGACACATTGGTTTCCCCCTGGGTAAGGCTAGGAGCAAGTAGTTCTGGGACCACATGGAGGGCCACGTGCAAAGAACTGAGCCAGGTCCAGAGAGGACAGGCCCTTACCTGGCTTCACAGGAATCAAAGTGCCCAGGGCTGAGGGCTCCTGTCCCTGGAGGGCTGCCTAGACAGGCGCTCCTGTTTGCAGAGAAGGCCTCCTGGCGCCCTCTGCTGGTCCCCAGGCAAACCACTCCTCTTTCAAGCTCCTCCAACATCTAGCCTTCACCTGTCTCCTTGGCACCTGTATTTTCAACTTAGGAGTCATTGGTATAGGGAACAAGAGTCATCCTTACAAATGACAATGCAGGCACAGTCCTAGTGTGACACTCACGAATTCGGGCACACATGACTCCTGACCCAGGAGAGCCTGAGGACTGCTGGGGAGTGGGGTCACACATGAGGGGAACAGAGAGCAGAGTGGATATGGGATGGGGGCCAGGCCAGAGCCTGGATCACTGCAGCAGGAGGACCCTGGAGGAATAGGGTACAGGGTGCTCCAGAGGTTTACCCCCATTGTGGGTCCTCTACCCAGTTGTAGCTTCACTCTCAGGAGATGGCTGCTTTGGTTGTGAGCTCTGAGTCTGCCTTTTGAGGGGAAGCACCTGCTGTCACCTCTAACCCAGGCCAGTGAGCATGGATCAGGGCCCATAATTAGAATCAGTTCAGTTTGTCTCAGGTCTAAGGGCAATGAGAACATCCACAGCGCCCCCTGGTGACCTTGTGAAGAGAATGCTAATGATTAACGTTAAGTAAAACATGGGGTTAATAGGACAGAACTGGATTTTCATGAAGTACCTTCCCGACTTTCTTCCTTCCTTCTTCCCTACTTTCCAATCAACCCATGTTCCTGAGGGCCAAGCTGATGCCAACAAGGATCCCCAGTTTTGGTGTGTCCTCAAGAGGAAAACTTTATTCAGGACCAACAACAGCGACACAGCGTGGCTGTGGAAACAGCGCTGCTGTGGAGCAGCCCAACTGGGATGCAGCAGAGCTGTGGAAACAGTGGGGTGCAGAACAGCTCTGCCCCCAGGGGGGCTGGGTCAGGCCACTCTGACTAGGTAGCTCTGCTCCTTTCCTCTATTCCCTGCTTCGGGCTGCCCTGGTTTACTCCCCTCTGCACTGGTCTGCTTCACTCTGCTCCTGGGAGACCACTTCTCTGTTTCAGCTCAGCCATGCAGAGGGTCTTCATTCTTCAGTGGCAAGTGCAGTCTCTGCTCCACAGGGAGTCTAGCTCATCTGAACAGAAGCATACAATCCCTGGTCTCTGATTGGTCTATCATCATGCAAATGAGGGTGCCCAAATCCTTGCAGTTTTTTGGCCCAAAAGGCACTGCCCTGACTGGTCAGAACAGAGCTGCTGTGATTGGGTGTGGAACGCCTCAATCTTACCCTCTGACTAGAATTCCAGGAAAACTTAAAGGGCTAGCTCAGATGGCAGAAACACAGGGCAGGCAGGCATGTTGACTCAGAGGAATTGGCTGAGGAGTAAAGAGGTAGTTTCTGTGAGAGGTCCCTGCAGAGAAAGGCTGCACATTTTTCTGTGTTCAGAGCCAATCAAAAATCCAACTGTGCAATAAACATTACAGAAAGCAAGCATACAGACAACCATATTATATATATTCTTAACAGAGTATATATAATGCATTTTTATAAAATTTATTTTGTATTGATTCAACATCAAATTTTCCCAATGAGACATTTAGGGAGAGGAAAAAATCAGCTAAATCATAGTATCACATGTTTCCCTCCCCGGGCTCAGTGCTGGAAGCCTCGGGGCGTCATGCAGTGACAGACCGCAGCCTCTGACCTGTCCCCGCACCGGGGCAGCCAGCCCAGATATCAGCGGTCCTGGGAGCCAGTTCTAAATAAGATATGTTCTCATGTATAATCACCCCTATGAGCCAGAAAATGCGTCTTAAGAGAACATATATTTTTAAAAAATTCCTTTGAAATTCTGGTTGTATTTTGAAATCAAGTCATAATGAATATAGTTTAATATTTTAAATCATTTTATTGGTGTTCTCAAATTTTTGAATGGCTATAGAAAGAGATTGTGCTCTGAGACGTTAATCTGACTGAATTTTAAGCAGAAATTCTCAGGGAGGATTTTAGACAAATAGCAAAGGAGATAAATTTCAAACTTTAACATGTATAAAAATCTCACAGAGGGCTTGTTAGATCAATCCTTGCACCAAACACAGGTGTCTGTCTCTGTGGGTCTAGTCTGGGGAACTGCATTCCCGGCCAGCCCGAAGGTGAGGCTTCCACTTGAGAGGGAAACGACAGATGTATGTGGTTTGAGCATCAAATCAATGAGAGAAAACCCGTTACTGCCCTTTAAACAGAGGAGTCTTCAGGGAGTAGACGGATCTCTGACTGACTGTTGGTTAATATAGTTTGGGGTCCAGGTCCTCCCCAGCATTACTCTAGAAAGAAGGGGAGAGAAAACCCAGCCTTCACGGGGTCACACGGGGAGAAGGACACACCCTGGGAGACTGGAGGAAGAACGTGGAGATGAGGCACTGGATGGAACACAGGGCCAGGGAGCCAATCCCTGTACCGTGTGGATCATTTCCACCCTCTCTCCTTTCTTCTGCCTCTAATGGTTCAGCCCTTCGAATTATGTGCAGGTTTTGGGTGCACTTCCCCATGGGTTCACATCCCTGTGTAAGTACCAACACTACTACCCGTATACAGAGCACAGTAATAATCATCCTGGTCCTCAGGCCGGGCCTCCATGATGGTGAGGATGGCTTTGTTGCCATAGAGGGATCCAGAGAAGTGATCACGGGCCCCAGAAGACCAGGTGTTTATGTGGTAGATGAGTGTGGTAGGGGAGCCTTTCCTGGGGTCTGCTGGTACCATCTGGAGTAGTTACCACTGGAGACTGACCCAGAGTTAGAGCCACAGTCACCTGTGTGACTGTCCCTCCACAAGACACTGATAGTGATGGCTCCTGGGTGACCACAGTCTGAGAATCCACACCTAAAACCAACAGCAGAGAGGTAGGTATGGTATTAGGTGAAAGGGTGCACCTCTGATCCTGCTTTTATTTGCCTTCCACCTCCAAAATACACAGTCCCTTCCTCTGACCTGAGCTGTAAGAGAGAAGCCCAAGCAGGACCACTGTCCAGTCCATGGTGGAGAAACTCAAGGACAGAGTCTCCACAGGCTCCTGGGTTGGAGGGTGGTGTCCTTGGGGCCTTTTCATGCCTCCCAGACCCATGAGGAGGAGAAGGTGTTTCATGCAAATCAGCTGCCTCTCTCCTGCCTCAGTGTCACCCTGATGTCCCCTGGTGGTCATCTTGAAAGAGGCAGATGCTGGGACCTCTCAAGACCAATGACTACTCAGTAACTGAGATGCCCTATGTGATGGTCAGCTGACATCTTCCTCCCAATCAGCTTCCCCATGACTCTAGTGACCTTATTCTTGAGTCTTACCTGCAGTGACAAAGGCTGAATGATGAGATGTGTGTGTTTACCTTCCAGCCCCAGCGATCTAGTTCATTTCAAATCTAACCTGGATCCTGAGAACATCTTCTTCCTTCCTCAGTGAGAACTTTCTCTCTTCCTTGGAAAGCCTTAGCAGTTACTCCTTTCTCCTGAGTGAGTCCCTGGGACCATTGCAGTGCCCACGTCTGGGGTGTAGAAGGAGTTTCTACCTCTGACAACATCTTGTAACATTCTCTAGTAGCAGTGGGGGACCAGGCCTTGGGCTGTGCACTCACAGGGCTGCACCAGCAGCCTGAGGAGGGCAGACCACCTGTGCCCTGGGAAGACATGACTCTCTGGGGTCTCTACAGTGTAACTGTGGGTTTTGAGGAGCAAAGCTCAGAGGTCATTATGAGACATCTGGCAACATCAGATCTAAAAAAATAAGAAGACACTTGTCTCATAATCAGAAATATAAAAAACTCAATACTCTGTTGAAAAAGTTGGGGTTAACATCATGGAACATTATAAGACTCAGTTTCTCCACTTGCTGCTGTGGAGCAGAAGGAATGGGCAGAGTGGACAAGGGGTTTGTGATGGAAAAAAAATGATCAGGAAGGTTCAGTGTCTCAGGTGACAGGTCCTGGCAGGTGTGGCTCACTTGGTGGGAAGAACAGTGTCCTGTCATGGAAACGTTGTGGGTTCCATTCCCCTTCCAGGTGCCAATGGGAGGTGACCAATTGATGTTTCTCTTTCTCATCGATGTTTCTCTCTCTTCCTTCTTCTTTCTTAAAGCCCTGAACAATGTCCTTGGGTGAAGATAAAAACATATAAAATCTCTCAAGTACTTGGAAATGAGGAATTACACAACTGGTGTTTAGCATACTTGAAATAAAAATAAGATTTGTTATTCATTTTGAAATTGTTAATAAGTTTTGAGTTTAATTAAATGTGTATGACTTTTTTCTTTACCTTTGTATTTTAGGAGAATCCCAACTCTGTTAACAGTAAATATTCAGCTGAAATATTTTACAGTTATACAACTATAGCTCTGATAGTGTAGATTATCACTAAAAGTGTAGATTAGGAGTATTAACACAAAATAAAATAAAAATGACAGAGCTGAAAACACAAACAGTGTCAGTTTCCCTAAGTGACCAGAATATATAAAAAATAAAAAATAAAATAATAAGGGGAAAACAACTGATATGATAACAGAAAAATTGGCTAATGCAATTATAACACATTTCATCATGAGTCAAATGGACGCCATATCAAGAAAAAGGATCCCTGAAATTTGTTGCCCATACAGATATCTTCAGGCATTTTCCAGACACCGCAGGTCAGTTAGAGTGTCCATGAGGCAAATCATGGGAATTAGGAGCCCATCAATTCCTATGGAGTGAGGAGGGGTGGTTAGACTGGATGGGAGACACACCAGGGGTACCCCAGGAGCCCCTCATATGCAAGGAGACTGAACAGTCTCCCTGTAGGTCCTGGGGGCACTTTTCTCTCTGAAGGAACTTGCTGGCCTTTTCACAGCTGTCCTCCCTCAAATTCTAGGTCCAACATGGCCCAGAGAGTATACACATACCCTCGTCTCAGTGGGTTTTGTTGATATAACATAGATTCTTCTTTCTCATGTGCTGAATAGATTGTGCAACTATTGGCCGTGATCATAAATGACATTTCCAGTTAGGCTGGCATACTTGGAATAGTAAAATGAGAAAATATGTTGAGGCAACCTGCCCTGTATAACATTGTATGATTTTTATTAAACTAAGTCCTGGACACTGTGGATGGCAAAGCTAGAAGCATGTGCCCAAGGGCCCTAGAAGGAGGGTTAGAAGGTGGCAGAAAGAATGGATGAGAACAACCTTTGCCCAGATGCTAGTAGCAAATGTCCTCTTCCCCTAACAATATGCCCCTGTCCCGTGAAGTGAAGGCTTGGTTCATTGACTGAAAAGGTAATGAGTGAGTCCGGGCCGTGGTGGAGTCACCCCAGAGCTTCGGAGTGAGACAGTCCCTGCACCTCTGTCTCCCATCCTATGTCCAGGCAGCACTGTAGGTCAAGGCTTTTCAAGAAAGTTTAGTTTTGTTTTGCGACTGTGCATCTGTCTTTGCCTGAATGAGGCCTGGACAATGAGCACGTGAAGGCAGGTGGGTGAATCTTGAGGCTAGTGTGTGAGTCAGAGCTGAGTGCTCATGTGGCTCTTGGGGCCCCAGGTGCAGGACTGTTCACACTTCAGTGGGTACACTGCCTGCCCCAGTGTGCAAGAGCCAGTCCAGTATTCTCCTAGCCTGCTTGTCCCAGAACCCTGAGCTCCCAGAACCAATCCATAGGCGCCCCTGCTGGTCCCAGGTCTTAAGCCTCCAGCAAATTTTCTTTAGCTCTGCAGACTTGGAAAGGCTTTCTGCCTTTTGCTGATGGTTTTTTCAGATGTCAGTTCCCAGGGCAGTAGAATATTCAGGTCCTCTCTGTGATGTTGGCATTGAGCTTTAATTTTTATAGGTCACCTGTAGACAGGTAAGTGACGTGCTGAGTTCCCTGATATTTTGGGATGTTTGACTTTCCCTGGATTCTTCCCAGGGATATAACCACCTGGAAACAAGTTTAAGGATAATGTTCCCCAGAGAATCCAGGTGCCCCTTCCTGGTAAGAATTCCACTCTGGCCCCCTTACAGAGGGTGCATTTGGTTGGTGTGGTTGCCATGTCTCAGGTAGCTGCCAAAGTTCCCCTCACCCATGTCTTGGCTTTTCATGCCTGTCCTTCCCCTGACCTCACACTACCCGGGGGCAGGTGTCCTGTGTTCCTGGTTACAGGTGTGGGGGCTTCTGTGCCCTTGAATGTTCCCCTCACAGCACTGAGTTTTTTTCTGATACTCTCATCTTTTATGTATATACTTTATTCTATTTTGTAACTTCTTCAGTATAAGAATTCACATAAAATATTAGTATAAATGGAGTGGTCACTGTTTTTAGAAGTTCTTCCTTTATCTCTGGCTTAAAAAACCCTCTCAGTTGTTACCCAGTCTTCCTTGGGCGTGATTAAGTTTATTTGTTAAGAACTCCTTGCAGTGAATTGAAATTCACTTTATAGGGTGTAGACCAAGGAATTGATATTTAAGCAATATTACCTCAAAAAAGAACTAGAGAGAAGAGAGCATTAAATATTCAAGGTAAAAATGAAGAAAGCAAACTGGATGGGTCTGAAAACCTGCCTTCATGGAGGGATCTCTGTGTAGCTGGAGATCAGGAGCTCCTCCAGGGTGGAATCTCGGGAACCAGAGAGAAACGCAGCTTCCTCACAGTGTCAGAGTTCAGGGAAGAGCAGAACGGCCTGACCCAGGAACAGGGGACCTGCCAGAGGTTGGTGGGAGGCCCCCCAGTCTCCCAGGTCCCACAGGCTGGACTTCTGCTTTCCTTGTCCCAGTCCTGGCAGCTCGAAGGGGTTCTGTGTATTTGGGCACAGAGTGATCCTGTTTGTGCTGGGTACCAGGAAGGAAGGAGACATTTCATTGAGCACCAATGATAGACGCAGGTGAGAACATGAGGCCCCTGGTTTCACAGCACTCCTGTCAGCAGAAGTCAAAACCTGAGCTGGGGTAGGACAGAGTCAGGGATAGAGCCCTGATGAGACAGGATGCAGAGTGGACAGCAGGTTTTACCTCACTTCTCTGTGGAACTGCAGCCCTTGGGTGGCAGGGCGTTGTCCTGAGCTACATGACAGTGAGCATCAGTCTCCTCATCAGAAGGGGCCCAGAGCTGGGCCAGGAGGCGGTGTGCACACACCAGAAGGCAGAGTTGAGGGCTGAACCCCTGAGGATCGATCACCTCTGTCCTAGCTCACAAGGTAGGGACTCTGCCTGGGAGCCCTGGGCACCATTTCCAAGGTGACACCCAATGCGTCTGTTGTTCCTTGTGCAGGAAAAGGAAGCCTCAGATTTCAGCTCATCAAGAACTTCAAAGTGTAAGTAAAATAGGCAAATGTTGGGAAGTTCTTGCTCTGATATTCCATATCCCACCCCGCACCCTGGATCTGGGAAAGCTCCAGTGGGGTGTGAGAAGAGGAGACCCCAGTCAGTGCCAGTGGGCTCAGGGAACCTGCTTGGAGTTCCCACTCACAAGAGTTCCCCCTGCTCCTGGGAGGTTGCAGCCATAGGAACATTCATCCATGGAACCCCGTCACCCAGGCTTCCTAAAAAAATAGCCTCAGCATTTTTTTAGCAACTGTGGTTCATCCCCCCACTGTCTCAAGTCCCATAAAGAAGGGTTTGGCCCAGGCCTAGAATTTTCCTTTCCCAAACACTCCTCTGTCTGACTTCACAACCAAAGGCTCAGGACCCAGCCAGGGGTCCAGGCCAGCTGTGTTCTGAGTCCTCACACAGCGTCTCACAGTTTAGTGCCTCGTCCCTGGGACACTGTGTGCCATGGGGGCTCTGAGCAGATGGGCCTGAAAGGGACAGGCGGGTCCCTGCTCAGAGTCCTGGCCCTGCAGAGTCTGTTCTGTGGAGACTGCCACCTGCTAGGATGTCCCAAAGTCATAACGAAGACTAAACAGAGAAAAGGCTCCTTTGTGTCATTTCAAGAGCCCAAGGGCAGCTCCCCAGGCCCCGGTTCCCAAAGTGAACACCAGGCAGCTCTGCAGTGTCACCGTGACGACTGTGTGTTCAGTTTGGTCTCTGTATCCCTGAGAGTCCAGACGTGGATGGAAAACTGGGAGTAGACCCATCACAAACCAGGAGGAACTTCTGAGTATAGTTTACATACACACAATTATTAAAAAATACTCCACTGTCTTGAGTGAAAACTCTGTTAGTCTGAGGTTTCTGTCCCACTTCCCCATCTGTGTGTGTCACTGTGAGGAGCACCACTGTGCCAGATCGCACAGCAATAGTCGGCCTCGTCCTCAGGCTGCAGCCCCGAGGTGGTCACTAGTCCTGTGGTGGTGCAAGCATCTCGGGATGCAGAGAAATGGCTGTCGACTCTGGAGCCTTGGTGCTTGTCTGAGTCTGGGTGTAGGACAGGAGATACCGGGGAGGACTCCCTGGCTTCTGCTGATACCAGGCTATAACATACCTGCCAACACTGAAGCCACTGCTGAGGGTGCAGGTGAGTCTGGCTGTGGTTCCTGGAGATGCAGAGAGGCCGGGAGGCTGAGTCAGCACAGGCTGGGAGAGGGAACCTGCAAAAACAGACTTTCATGAGTGATGGGACGAACACCCAAGTAGAGATTATCAAGATTCTGAGCAAGGAGGGAGTGACATTGGGGAATTCCCAGGTGTCCTAGTTCCATCCCTACCTGTGCAGTGAGAGAGGAGCAAGAGGAGGAGAGGAATCCAGGCCATGGTGCACACAGCCCCTGAGCCCACAGTGGGGCTGGGCTGCCCAGGCCTCCTTTTCTCTTCACCCTCTGCCAGGGGAGGGGCCATCCATGCAAATGTGTGTCCATTCAGGGGCTGCCCAGCCCCTTCCTGAGCCCTGGTGCTACAGCTCACCTCACACCCCAGACAGAGGGGGGTGGAGGTAGCCTTCTACCCTTGGGAGAGCTCTAGGGGGGAAGCATCAAGACCACACAAAGGTCCTTGTCAGGGGACTCTACAACATCAGAGTGAAAAAGGCTGCTGATCCCCTTAGGGGAGCACAAGCCCTGCCCTCACACCCAGACTCCACTGTGTGAATGGGCCTCAGTGAGCAGCTGTGAGGGAGACTCAGGACAGTCCTACAGCGCCTCCCACTGGTCACAGGGCACACACCTCCCCATGGCTCAAGTCCTAGGACCCCTGCTCGTTCCTGCATCTCACCAGGTCGCTCTTTCTCATCACACACCTCTGGTCAGATTTCTAAAAATGGACCTAGCGTATGATGCAGATCATCCACTTCTGGGTATTTATCTGAAGCAAAGGAAAACACTATGTCAAAAAGATACATGCACCCCCATGTCCATGTCAGTATTATTTGTAACAGTCAAGTTATGGAAATATCCTAAATGTTCGTCAGTGGGTGAATATATGAATATTGTTCATTCTAAACATAGATAGACCTTTAGGACCATAAGCCAAGTAAAGTGAATCTGACAGAGGATGACAAACACCAGATGATCACACTTATAGGTGGAATTAAAACAAAGCCTATAACCCAAAACAAAACATGAAAAAGACTCACAATCAAACTGACCCAAATAAAAGAAAAAACAGCTCATAGACAGGGAGAATGGATTGGTGTTTGCCAGAGGCTGGGAGTGGGAGGTGGAGAAACGGGTGCAGGAGGCCATAAGCCCTGGCTCTGCACCTAGAGGCTCAGTCGCCCAACGCCGTTGTTGGTTCCTATAGCGCATGCGCGTGTGGCGCGACTCTTCGCAGACGGGGTTCTGGAACCGACAGACGTTGGAGAAGCCGGATCACAGGAACCGCTGGGTCACAGGAACGGGCTCACAGGAGCCAGGTATTCCCCAGGCCTGAACTACCCAGTGCTCGTATGTCCACAGCAGAGTGGGAGAAAACCGACACTGCTCTCCGGTGGGACAGGGACACTGGCGGAGTGTCCTCCTCTATAGGCACCCGGGAGTCCGTAAGCCCGCAAGTCCACACGGGCGATTCACTGTTGCTCCTTTGCAGCTACTGCCTTGGAGTCATTTGCAGCCTTTGTCTCCCTCTGCCCCAGAGACTATGGAGGTTTGGGGCCCAGGGTCAAACTCTATAGGCCTGGAGGCCCAGCTGCCTAGGGCCTGAGTGAAGGGTGGGTGTTTACTGCTTGTGGGTGGGCAGCAAAGTCCAGGGTCACAGGGATCTGAGTGGAGCTGGGCTCCAAGATCTGTACTTGTTTTTCCCTCTGGCCATGGCTCCCTGAACATGTAACTAACCCTGTCGTTGCCTGCTGAATAATGTGTGTGTTTTTTTTTATTTTCCTGTGGTTGGGGGGAGAAAAAGAATGCCTCTAAGGCCTCGCAGATTTTCCCAGCTCCGTAACCCAAGAGTCACTTGCTCTCGGTCGTCCCTTCTCTGTACCTTGCTCCTCCTCAATGATGTGTCAAACAGATGCCACTCCTTTTTGTGACCTGGGACAAAATAAGAGTCCTCCTAAGCATGCGCAAAACTAGCCCAGGAAGTCCTGGCCGTGTGGCTCGGTTGGTTGGCGTGTCGTACCACACACCAGAAGGTTGTGGGCTCAATAACCCATCAGGGCACATACCTAAGTTGCAGGTGAGATCCCAGGTCGAGCATCATACAGGAGACAAGCAATCAATGTTTCTCTTCCACATCTATATTTCTCTCCCCCTTCCTCTTGCTCTGAAATCAGTAAACATATCCTTGGGTGAGGATTTTAAAAGAAGATTAAGATTTAAAACACTAGCCCAGGAAGGTAGGTGGAGACATTAGGAAAAGAGAGTGACGGGATTTTCAGACCCAGCATGACCATTCCGGGGCAGAGTATGTTCCCAGAGGGGGCGCCAAGTTCAGGCCATTCTGAGTGATGCTTCCGTGTCTCCTACTGGGGCAGCCCTGCCCTTGACAGCGGCTAAGCCTCCTGGAGACGTACAGACTGGCTTTCAACACAACTACTGAAACTTAGTCCACAGGCCTCACAGTCCCTTGCCTGGATAGACCAGTGGGCGTGGCTATGTGGTGATGGACATCTGGCCTCGTGTCCCAACTGTCACTCGATGAGCCAAGACATTTAAATTTGTTAGCAGAAGAAAGTTCTCAGCTTCAAACCTGGAGTCCTAGCAGATGGGACATGTGAGTGGCTGCCGTACAGCTATATTTATATTAATCTTCCGAATGATGTCTCTAAAAATGGGTATTTTTGTCAGTATATCTGTATTGTCTCTTTTTCACATTCTGCTCCCCACATTGTTCTGTAAGTATAAATGTATTTTATAATTTTTTTATTTCTCAACTTATGTTTGATTTTCCTATCACGCTGTTGCAATAAATGTCTTAACCATTTAGGAAATTACAGTGTTTGCTAGAGTCGAACTAAATTAAGTGCAAATCCACACCAAGAACAAGCACAGGAGGGACACTAACTGTTCTCAAGGGACGGGGGGGTGGTTTAACTCAACCTCAGGAACAGGCATTTCTGCAGAGGGACGTCCCACCAGAAAGTCTTTGGGAGGGAAAAGCCAATCCAAGCTAAACAAACGCATCTTCCCTAGGCGCCCTCTAAGCTTGCTGTGAGGGCCTCGACTACTACTCCAGTACTCGCCAAGGGAACGGAGAGATGCGCAAACAGTCCGGGACCTGGTCGGTGCCGCTGTGGTCTCCTCCATAACTGCAGGTGGCGTCAAGACCAGAAGGAAATGGTACAAATTCTACCGTTTTTTCTGGCCGAGGAAGACATTGAGATGATCAGACAAGTAGACATCCTGACTGCCTTCATCCTGGAGCTCAAACATGATTCCAGGTTTTGGTGAGAATGGAATTAGGGCCCTGAAAAAAAAAACTTGTTTTTCCAAATTAAAAAAAAATGAAAATAATCAATATGGTCTGTCGTTCAGCACGTGGACGTAATGGTGCCCCCTGCAGGTGGTGCAGGGCGGTGTGCAGGGTGTCCTGTGCTGTTACGTGGGGAGAGATTGCGAATGTGTGTGTGAGTTGTGTTCGTGAGCCTGTGTGTCTTCTGGGGAGTTGTTTTCCACTCACACCACCGTGATGTCAGTGTCAACCTTCTGATATAAATTCCATGACAACTGTGGACTTTCTTAAATTAACTCAGACAACACACACCCCAGCTTCACCTGCAGTTCTGTTTATTTTTCCAGCTCAGCGGATGGAGAAACCGGGTGCTGATATCAGTGGTGCAAGCCCTCTGGTTCTTAAAGTGGGACAGCCACTATGTGGACATGGCAATTCCGATGCTCCGAACCGCCGACCTGCACATTCACTCCATCATGGGATCAGCATTCCCCACGCAAGGGTCAAGGACGTGTGGAGGACAAGTCGCACTCCCTGCACTTCACATGTTGCCGGAAGACCATGACTTGCAGAGAGTCCAAGGAGGCCAGCCAGGTGCTGGGCACAACCAGCTGTGGTGTGAGCTGTTCAAGAAGTACAGGTGTCCATGTGTGCACAGTGCACCCAGGGCAGAGGACCTGGTGCCGGGGAGGACAGAGGTTTGCAGACTGTTGAGTGTTCACTCAGTAAGGTTCCGATAAAGAGGCTGGCTGGCACCTTCACAGCCTTCAAAAGCATTGTGCCCAAAATAGCCACTGAGTTCAATGAGCTGCCAGGTTTGCCTGGAGCCCAGAGCAGAGGCTGCCACCCTCACTTGCAGCTGCCCCCAGGACGCCTGGTGACACTTCAGAGACTGGAGTGTTTCTCTGGAACTTCTCCCCTTCCCCGCTCTTCTCCATCTTGTCCTACCTGCCTGTGGCGAGAGGGAAGGGGATTATTTCCATCCGCTGAACTTGTTTCTTCAAATCTCTCAGGGAATGGATGCTCCAGAAAGCTGTGCCACACACAGATATTCTGTTGTCGGCAGCACCTGGCACAGGGTCGGGGCTCTGCATTCCCCAGTCTGAGGAGCATGTAGTGATGTAGTATGTGGGGTTAATCAGAAACCTGAAATGGAAAAAAGACATAAGAGAATTGTCAGGGTGACCCCCAGTACATGATTAAAGGTGGCTTTGAGTGGCTGGCCTCACAGAAAATGTGTGTGACCTTCATTCATGCAGTAAATTGCCTGACAATTCAGAAAAAACAATGGGGCACTTTTTTTTTATTGCTTTTAGAAAGAGAAGAAGGGAGAGAGGGAAACAGTGTCAGAGAGAAGCATTGATTGGTCAACTCCCATGTGGGCAGAGACGGGGAATGACCCCTAGACTGGGGAGTGTATGTGCCCGAGCCCACACGGGGGTTTGAATCCGCATCCTGCCTGTGTGTCCTGACTAGAAATCAAAGCTGCAACCTTCTGGCTACCGGATAACACGGCAATCAACTGAGCCCCACCAGCCAGGGCAAGGGTTTTTTTTTTTTCCCTGTGTTACGAAGAAGTTCCTTAAACAGGCTGTCTTGGGTATCAGATAGGAGTGGGCATGGTCACCCAAAAAGGTTTAGGGGTCACTTACCTGTGCCCCGAGTTTCCTGACTTAAATTGCAGGGCAGGACCTGCCAGCGTGATGTTTTCTCCTTTTTGTGACAGGTGACAGAAGCATGTGCCTTAGAGCCCTGACCCAGGTCTGGGCCCTCCGCCAACTCAAGGGACCCAAGGCGTCCTTGAGGAGCCCAACCTCCCAGAGTCCAGAGGGAAGAGTCATGGCAGAGACAGCAGCCTGCAGAACGGCGGGCGTGAGGGCAGAGGGGGCTGTACAAAGGCAAGGTCCTATCCCAGGGGTCTGTGTTGACATTTTGGACAGCGAATGGATGGATTCAGAAACCATCAGGTGGGTTCCACAGTGTTAGGTCGGAGTCACTCAAGAAACCAGATGGACACAGCGAGCTAAGGAGAGCAGGGCTTATTAGCAGGGTGTAAGCGCAAAAGTGGGGCCAACCAAGGGCGGTTTGGACTCACTTGGTTGTTCTTAGATCAGGGTTTTTAAATGTAAAATCCTGTGGTTGGGGTATCAGGCTAGAGCTGGTTGCTGGGTGAAAGCTGCATCCTGTTTGCTGGATAAGCCGACCCCAGACCCTGATCTTCCTGGGTAGGGTCTGCAGGCAGCTTCCCACGGTGCCATTTTCTTACCTGGTGATTTTCATTCTTGCTCGGCCTGCCCAGATCTAACACATGGTTTCCAAAGAAGCCTGAGAATGGTGCAGGAGTCCCTGCCACCAGGGTGGGGCCTGGCCACATGGTGCAGTATTCTCACCCACAGTTACCTATCTGCTGTGATCACAGTCAGAGATCATCCTAGAGTCCCAGCCGTTAGATACGATTCTCCTTCACCTCTGGAGAAGGACCAGGGGTGAAAGCAGAGCCCGGGGTCAGGACTGGAATTGGCTGAGAGGGGAGAGTTGTCGTGCAGTCTGTCATCCAGGTGAGCACCAAAGTAGAGGGTTAGCCTCGTTGTGACTCCTGGAATCTTTGGGACTCTGGGGGGTAATAGGTGACAAATCTTTATTTTCCAACCCCCACAACTCTAGGTTCTTTAAATTTTTGCCTGCCTATTCCCCACTTTGGCCCAAATTTGAGTAAGTAGACTTACATTTCCCTAAAGGATGTCAGCCGTGCTGTCTCCCGATGCTGCTGTTGACGTGGCCCCAGATGGAGGGTCGGGTCTTCCTTGGGGCCCACGTGGATCCTCTGAGCCAGGAGACTTCATCACTGGCTGTTGTCTGGGTGCCCTTGGCCTTCAGCTCACGTGTAGGTGAGTGAAGGAAATGCTGTGTCACTCAAACCCTGCAGAGGGTCGACACTTAACAGTTAGTTAAACAGCATATGAATGAAAACATCCCTGAGTCAATCAATATAAGAGAAAGAATGCTTAGCCACCCTCCCTAACACATGGGTGAAGAAGGGTGAAGTCACTGTCACAGAGTCGCTGTGACTTGTGCTGGAATCCAGCACCCTCGTCTCGGTCACGTGTCAGTGCATGGAGCCGCCCTAGGGGACCCACGTGTCCTCACCCGGACATCCAAGCAACCCCCGGCTGCACACTGAGGAGCAAAGATGCATCTTGACCCTGCTCTCTGCCACTCAGCTGGACTAACCAAGGCCCAGGCTCCATTAACTTGCCCTGAATAATGACGACAGTCCTCTGCCCTCTGTCCCTATCGAAGTTCTCAATTTCGTCGTTTCTTTAGTGCACCTCCGAGTATCAGCTGGCTAGTCACTGACTGAAGAGCAGTGTCGTCATGGAGACCTGGCCTCCATGTGCCTCTCTGATCACCTCGGCTCATCTCAGGGCGCTCTTCTCAGAACTCTCTTCCTCCCAGCAATCCACTGCACGGGACAACTGGGACTTGTACCATGTAATCGAGGCCAGTATTCCAGTGTTAACAACATGTGCTCTTGTGAAAACATCCAAATCCTCATCCATGTATGTCTGCCCTTAGTCACAAACATCATGAATGAGACACAGCGAGGGTCAATCAGGCCTCACTGGCCCAATTCTCTCTCACCCTCAGCCCCACCCCCGCACAGCACAGGCACCTCCCCCCATGGGTGCTCCTGTCCATGCTTTGGTTTTTCCACCATAGTGCATCTCCAGGGACTAGTACCAACAAGCAGGTATAAGGCTGTAATAAAAAATTTACACCTTTTCCTTTAAAGTAGGAAGGCCTTTTGAATTGTTTCTGGATGAAAATAAAGATGCTCAGATCCAAGCCCTGAGAAATGTCCAGTCTTGGAGAGCCCAGACCATTGCTTTTCAGACACCCCACAGCACCCTCTGCTGGGCCCACAACCACAAACCACCCCCATGACCCTCCTGAGCTCCCTGGGCATGAGAACCCTGAATACACGGATCCCCAGGACCACCCCGGTCAGGGGGCCTGCAAGGTCAGGGACCTGGGAAAAGCCCAGGGCTCCACCCAAGCTTCTCTGATTTGCAGGACTCTCTCGCCAAACTGTCTCCCCATCCGATGTCATCAGCGCTTCATTTCAGCCTTTGTTCATTTTGGGAGACAGCCTGACAGGCATTTAAGAAGCATTCCTTACAATTATCACATGAGCCAGCAGTTCCACTCTTAGGTAACTACCCAAGAAAAATTAAAATGTGAACACACACACACACAATCATGCACAGAAATGTTCGTGGCGGCAGTGTGCCTAATCAGTGGTGAGGTGTGAATAACCCCCCTGCCCCTCCACTGATGAATGGGGAACCACGCTGTGCTGTGACCGTATGACGGAGCACCGTGTGCCAACCAACACGAAGAGGCGCAGATTCACTCTACGTCCTGAGTGGAGTCCCAAGTCATTACGTAAGAGAATTAAATGAAAGACACCATTTGCACAGGACCAGGTGTTATGAAACTTTATTTACGAAAAATGCACAGAACTGTTGCATTTGTAGACCAGTCGTTACTAAGCACTGGGCGCAGGTAGCATGAGGAATGACGGCTAATATATGAATGATCTCCTGTCTCTCACATCACTCAGCTGTTAGACTCTACCAAACACCTGGGTTTCACGAGAAGTAAATGCCCTTGACTTCCACCAGGTGCAAATGCAAACACCCCAGTGTCGTGTGTGTCCCCCCCCCAGGGTTTATGGGGGAAATTTACAACACTGCGCTCAGCACTTCCATGGCCCAGCTCCCCTCTCCTGGGCCTCGTGAGAAGCTGATGTGGGCGCAACCAGGGGCAGCGGAATGGATATGGAGCCCTGCTTTAGGAGAAGAAGCTGCACCCGAGACACTCCATCTGTAATCAACGAAGTGGGTGAGAGGCCATGAAAGGAGATGTGATGGAGGAGCGTTGGCAGCTGCCCAGTGGAGACACAGGGCCCAGAACATGACTTGGGTGCATGGCTCCCGGACACCAGGGGGCTCGGTTCAGTGGAGGAGGCACAGGCAGCCGTCCAGGGCAGCCCAGGTCAGACCACCCTGGCAGAGGCTGTCGAGTCTCCTGCAGGCTACGGCTTCACCCTAAGTAGGATTGGAAGCCAGTATGAAAGACGGACGCTGTACTAGGGGACAGAAAAAAGCAGGGCAGGTGCTTGTGATGAGCCATTTCCAAGAATCTCTCAGCCCCTCCCCAGTGCAGAGAAGTTTACAGAGGGGAGGACCCCGAGTCAGGGGGAAAGCACCCTCACTATCGGGCCCCTCGAACACTAGTGTAGGGACATGACACCCCCACATTCTCCTCTTCATTTACTGAGTTCACGGGATCTGTCTTAGTCATCTGCCAGCGCCAAGGGAATGCAAGTCCCCATCCTCATGCAAATGTGGGCATGACACACAAATGACCTTAGGACAAGGAAGAACTGTGGCCCTTGCACAAGCATGATGCTAGTGTCTTCGTGCACACAGGTAAGTCACACACACAGTCGAATTTCACTGTGCACACTGCTCAGAATTCCTAGAGCCACAGTCACCTGCTTCTTCCGAACCTCAGGAGGGAAAACAGTCCCCAGAGACACGTCACAAGGACCAGAATAAGGGAAGGTGACCTGACAGTTGGAGCTCTTTCCTGGGTGATGGGCTGGAGGCATACTGGACCTAGTGACAAACCAAAAGGACTCAGGCCACCTACAGCCCTGAGTCGAGTCTCAGCTGTGCACGGTGGGGACAACCACCTCCTTTATTGTCCATCATCCCCTAGGAGGGGTAGTGGCCAGAAGACCAGGTTTGTAACTGCGTAGGCAGGGTCAGGGTAAGGAGATAGGAGCAATTAGTATAATTACCTTTTAACACAGGAAGATGGAAAACACTGGCACCTCTATGAGTCCTAGAACAGAAAGTGCTGACGTAAGAAGTGACAACACTTGTCATCTATGAGGAAGGCTTGGTCTGAGGCAGAACCAGGGTGGCAGCCTCAAGCAGAGAGGGCACAGGGAGGTTTCTGTCTCACTTCCCCATGACTCTGGAGCACCGTGTAAGTACTACTGCTGCTGTCCCATGCAGCACAGTAATAGTCGGCCTCGTCCTCAGGCTGCAGCCCAGAGATGGTCAGGAGCCCTGCATTGGCTGAGGTGTCTTTGGATCCAGAGAAGCGGCTGGGGACCCCAGAGCCCTGGCCCTTGTCTGAGTCTGAGTAGTAGTTCAGCAGATACCGGGGAGGGCTCCCTGGCTTCTGCTGCAACCAGTTTATATAGTAGCTGCCAACACTGAAGCCACTGCTGAGGGTGCAGGTGAGTCTGGTTGTGGCTCCAGGAGATGCAGAGAGGGAGGGCGGCTGAGTCAGCACAGGCTGGGAGAGGGAACCTGCAAACACAGACACTTGTCAGTGATGGGGCAGAACCAGGGGAAGTTTCTTAGGAGATGGAACATGAAAGGAATAAAACAGAACTGAGCCCTGGTCCCTGAGAGCTGTCCCTACCTGTGCAGTGAGAGAGGAGCACAAGGAGGAGAGGAGTCCAGGCCATGGTGCACACAGCCCCTGAGCCCACAGTGGGGCTGGGCTGCCCAGGCCTCCTTTTCTCCCCACCCTCTGCCAGGGGAGGGGCCGCCCATGCAAATGTGTGTCCTTCCATGGGCTGCCCAGCCCCTCCCTGAGCCCTGGTGCTGGAACTCAGCTCATACCTGAGATAGAGGGGGATGGAGGTTGGCTTCAGCACTTGGGAGAGCCCTTGGCAGGAAGCACCTGCTGAGACCACACAAAGGTTAATGCTCAGGAGAATATGCTGGTCCTGAGAGCAGCCACAGCTGCTGAGTGCCTATGCCTCTAGGCTTGAGGTCCTTTGAGTGATGTGTCCTCGCTGAGCATCTAGCTGTCTAGGGACCACAGTGCAGTCCCACTCCACCTTCTGCTAATCACAGGACCCACATGTGTACTGGACCAAAACCCTGAGAGTCCAGCTGGTGTCTGCAGCTCCGCAGGTCACTGACTCTGTTCGCACATCCAGGGTCTGGTTCCCAGATCCCGTGACTCTGAAGTCATCTCACTCCCAGGGGCCTCATCTTGGGAGGGGCAAACATGTACTCATATGACAAATTCATTTGGTTTCACCCCCAGTGAAGATGTGGCGCAGCACATGCACAGGGAGCTTCCTGTCCCACATTACAGATGACGGACAGTTGATCTTGTTTGAAGGGCTCACAGGGGCTGCTCGGGGAAACAACCTAGAAAGCGGGTTTTCCAGGAAAACGCTCAGAGGCATTTTCAAAGGAGAACAATGCGGCAAACATTTTAATTCGTGGAATGCATTTACAGTTTTTTAAAATATTTTTTAAGATTTTATTTACCTATTTAGAGAAGGGGGAGGGAGAAACATCACTGTGTGGTTGCCTGTCTCGTGGGCCCCACTGGAGACCTGGCCCCCAACCCAGGCATGTGTCCTGACTGAGAATCGAACCAGCAACCCTTTGGTTCACAGCCTGCACTCATTCCCCTGAGCTATACCAGCCAGAGCATTTGCAGTTTTCATGGAGATCTGATTTAATTTAGTATCAATTGGTAAAAAAAATAATGATAATAGTGGCTTTGCTGGGCTTCACAAGCACCAGTGCAGAATGCGGACTGTGTCTTCGTTTCAGAAACTGACCCATAGTCTCAGGTCTGCAGTGTGCTCCTTCCCTGTGCCCCGTGTTCCTCGTCGGGATTTTGTCCCAGGTGTCCTGAATTCATTCCTATTCTAAATAAGGCTTTCCCTGCCTGGACTGTCTTACTCACTGTCATATTTTAGCAGCAAGATAATACTGGGTGTGATGCATTTGCAGACGAGCTGAGTGTCTGGGCAGTTGGAGGCAGAGACCAGCACGTCCCTCTGTGCCCGGATCCACCTCTGCTGCACCTGTGCCCACGGCCCCATGGTCCCCACACGTCTAGACTCATGGGGACTCCTACTCAGTGACCTTGACCAGGATCCCTTGCTCACCTTGGGCGCTGTGTCCTCCAGGCACTTGAGGGGCCGTTCTCATTCTTCTCAGGCAGGTCACCCCCTGGTCAAAAGCCTCAGTGGCTCCTTGTGCTGGTTGCACAGAACCCCAACCCCTTGGATCCCCTCAGGGGGCTTCATGACCGGCCCCCTCCATGCCCAGCTGGCAGCCCCTCCTCTTGCTCTCAGACACCAGGCTTCCCTGACATCTTTACAGCTGGAGAATCATGGACAACTTTTTCCTGTGGTCTCCATCCACATCAAATTCTTCTCTGTTTGTTGGTGGAAATGGGCTTAAACCTGAGATTATAGCGAAAATGCAACTTTTGGTCATTTTGAGCTTTTCTGAATGACAGGACCTAAATGCATTATCACTCAGAGAAACAGAATTTAAAATTACATGCAATGGAGAGAATGTTGAAGTTGCACAAATTGTAGAGAGTACTTCATAAAACGCCGTGTCTCCACCCTCCCCGGCACATCATCCACAGGACCCCTCCTGCGTGTCTGCCCTCCCCCGTGACTGCAGCCCACCCCCAGCTGACTGTGAGAGCACACCCACTCGAAAGTGGTTGGTCAGCATGTGCGTGGCCTCGTGTGAGGGTTTCAGGTGCCCTCAAACCTTTGCACATAAAAGTGACAGAAGTCACGACTTTCACATAAACAAGTGTGTGCTCTAATCCCCTCAAAGGAGACAAGACTGGCTAGAAGGTTAGCCCAGAGCAAGCCCATGGATGTGTGGGAAGGTCATTGGTTCTTTGTAAAAAGGGCACAGTCCTTCCTAAGCCTGAGATAACAATGCCAGGGCACAAAGAGTCCTCTCTCTCTCTCTCTCTCTCTGTCTCTCTCACTCTAGCTCTTGCTCTCGCTCTCTCTCGCTCTCTTTTGACCAGTTCATGCACAAGTTCTCTCCATGGCAACATTTGGGTCCAGCAGCCAGTCAGGCCCCACAGCAGGCCCCATGGATCCAAAGGACGAAGGTTCCATACGAAACAGAAACGCTGGACACTGGCCTGTGTCCCAGCATTGTTGAAGCCACAGCTAAACGTTTTCCATGGCGGGACAGACAGACGTGTGACACAGCAGCCGCCTTCTACTTCCACCCGAATAAATCTTGTCACCCCACAGTCTCCCATGAGTGACTCCGAGAAGTGCTTTCCTCAGGGTCCCGTGAGAGGACAGGATTTCCGCCGGCAGCATGAAGGGTCACCGGGTTCCCTGGGGTCACACCTGCTGCACACAGGCCTTTCCTACCCCTGCTCAGCACTGCGGGAATGTTTCTCTCTGGAAACAGGGCAGTTCTGTTTGATTTGGGAGAACTGTATTTTCAAACAGATATTTTCATTGACATCATAAAGATGAACAGATTTGAGGGAAGGAAACCCTTTTGTGTTAATAGAACAAGTGACAGCAGAAGCAAACTCCTGAGCTGGTGTTGGTCACAGGGAAGGACAGGGCACCGATGAGCCAGGCAGGGGCCGGGAGGGCAGGTTCATCCCTTGTCCCCATGGGTCAGGAGAGCTGTGTGGCATTGGCTTGGGTTCAGCTCTGAAGCGATGATCACCAGCCTCTCCAGGGGACTGGAACCCAAAGGTGGTCAAGAGGTTCTGGTGACAACACTGAGTTCGGAGAATGAGACTCAAACCCAGGAGGGTCCCTCACAGCTTTCCTAGGTCACAAATGTGGGGGCTCTACCTGGGAGGCCTTGAGATCATTGCCATGGTCACCCCCCATGTGTCTGCTGCTTCCTGTGCAGAAGCTCACCTGGGGTCTGGGCTCATCAGCAGCTTCATGGGGGAGGAAACACAGGCACACACTGGGGACATCCTGCTCCTGATGCCCCGCAGCCCAGCCAACAGCCTGGATAGCTGGGGAGACCAGGGAAGTGCGAGAGGACAGGGGGACAGTCACTGCCTGTGGGCTCAGGAGAACCACTGACAGTCATGAGCTCCCGAGTCATGGAGGGTGCCCAAGGGTCCAGAGTCCAGGGTCAGGCTGAAGGGCCTGGGGCAGTGGGGATGTGGAAGAAGTACCACAGGATTCACACATATGGCATTCATTTGTGGGTGACAGTGACTGTCTGGGTCATCACTGGTACTTGCAGACACAGTATTGTGAGATAAGAGAAAATACATATTGGTCTCAGCATCCTGACCTTGACATTTCCTGGGTGACAGGTGTTCCTTGTGTTCTAAAGAGGCGGCTCTGGGTGGGCTCCTCGGGGAGGACTGCTCACTCATAGACAGAGGCAGGATGCAAAGCCGGGAATTCACAACCCTGCCCCCGTTTCCTTGAGGACGGAAAGGGCTCAGGTGGAGTCAGCAAACTAATTGAAACCTTGGGAGGGACCTGGGAGCCTTGGAGTTACAACCAAGGCCCTGAGCAAACCAGGGGACGTGCTGCGAGTGACCGTCACCTGAAGAGCGGGCAGTCCCGTGGGACAGAGCCCTTCACTGCAGCCCTGACAGCGTCTCCAGGCAGTCGTGTGGGAGCTGAGTTGTATGGTGGGACATCCAGCTGGTGTCACAGGGAACTGCTTGTTGTGAAGAAATACCCCTGATACATTTGGTGAGCAGATGTGACAGGAGTGAAGGGTTTTGTGTGAGTACAAAAGAAGACACAACAGTGCAGGAAAACTGTGATTTTTTCTTAAAAATATTAGTTTTGTAAAAATTTACTCCAACACTGTGGGGACAACACTGTCAGGCGTTGTCACCCCTTCAGTGAGAGTGACTGGGGACACCCTGTGCTCTCACTCGTGACTGTGTGCTGCTCCGCCCCCTTCCATGGACGTTTTTGACTGCAGAGGGGCCCACCTTGCAGAGGCCCCCACAGAAGCTCCCGTGAGGCTCAGAGCATAACCTCTGGGCCCAGGGGTTTCTGTCTCACTTCCTTGTCGTCTGAGCCACTGTGAGCGATGGAAGCTGCTCCCACTGCCTTCCTCTATAGCACAGTGATAGTCCCCCTCATCCTCAGGCTGGGCCCCCGAGATGGTGAGGACAGCTTTGTCCCCAGAGATGGATCCAGAGAAGCGCTCAGGGACCCCAGAGTGCCAGTGGTTTGTGTCATAGATGAGCGTGAGGGGAGCCTGGCCTGGGGTCTGCTGGCACCAGTTACGGTAGTTACTATTAGAGACTGACCCAGAGCTAAGGCCACAGGTGAGCATGACTGTCCCACCTAGAGACACGGACAGTGAGGGCTCCTGGGTCACCACAAACTGAGCACTGGACCCTGAAATGAAAACAGACACATGAGGAATGAGGAAGGAAGGCAGAAGGTCCCTTCCAAAGCTGGTCTCTGAAATGTCCGTGAACCTGGGCAGAAGGTGAGGAGGAGCAGGAGCAGGAAAGGAGTCCCGGTCATGGTGCCAATGTGTCCAGGACACTCTGGCCCCACAGCTGACACTGGACACTGTGGCAGCTCCTTTATCTGCCTCAGCTCCCTGGAGGGAGGGTTTGTGTTTGGGTCATGCTCCATGCAAATCTCAGCTCTTTATTTCCCCACCCTCAATTTCGTGCATCCTCACCCAAGGCCCGCTGTACTGTCGGAAGTCAATGGCTGGCCTGCCTGTGGGCTCTGAGTTGGTCCCCTGGGAGGAAGCACCTGCTGTAAAATATACCTCAAGCCCCTGAGCTTGCTGCCTTCAGGGTCATTAAATATGAATTGACTGCCGGCCTTGTTCACCTTAAATGGACCCACAGCGCCCCCTCCTGGCGATAATAGCGATAGTGTGACTCATTTAGAGCAAATGTTCCATTTCTTTCCAGTACGTTGTAATCTTTGAAAATCCCACTTTATTGTCCAGATATCACCAGGCTCATGGTCTTCCGTCTTTGTGAATCCTTGTTGGTTCTTTTTCTCCCAGTTCCTGGAATTCAGTGTAACTGTTAGTCTGTTCTTCAGCCCATCTAGTGGGGTTTTAGTCATCGAGTGTCATTTTTATTTCAGTAATTTTCCTTCCATTTGAATTTATAATGTATGTTTCATTTCTGAGGTTCGCTCCCTTTTCACTTGTTTAAACGGTGACCACAATGGTTGTCAAGGTAATTTCATGATTGTCTCTTAAAATCCGTGTCCCATCATTGCCATCTCTCAGTCATCTCAAACCGAATTCGGGTCCGTCTGCCAGTTGCTATGAAGCCGATGCTGAACAAGCAAGTGCTGCTGGGGCCACATGCCTGCTATGAAAAGGAGTGAGAACATGTTACTGGGAGAGTCAGAGAAAGAGAGAGAGAGTCTTTATTAAACAGGGATTACCGTATTTCCATGTAAAAGCACACCCATGTTTCTGTGGGCATTACTGACAGTGTTATTATACCCAATATTATACCTATGGTATGTTACCATCATACCTGTGTAGAATGACCATCCTTATTTTTTCATCAAAAATTTGGGCAAAAAACGTGCTCATTATACATGGCAAATACAGTACATTATCTTGGGCTTGGGAAGGACCAGGCACCTTTCCAAATTAACCAATCAACTTCCCAGGCTTTTTTGGGCTGGCTCAGATCCTCCCCTTAACCAATCCATTTCCTGGATCTCCCGGGGGTCTGTGTCCCACATCCAATCCAATCCTTTCCCCATGCTAGACACTCCTCTGTCTTAGTCCCTACTGCACATGCTGCAAAGTTGAAGCAACGCCCACCCCACGCCATCTTGGCCTCTACTGGGCATGTGCCCACCAGGAAAATGTCTTCAGGTGTTTTATCCTCCCTGGGTAATGACCAGCAGCAATCCTGTAACAGGGTGCAGCCGAGAGGGGAGCCTCAAACAGGGATCTGTAATAAGATCCAGAAGAGCCTGGAGATAATTGGCTCCACACCGCAGGGCCACACCTGCCCAGAATCTGGCAGCTGTAGCCAATTGTGAGAGGAGCCGGAAATGGGGCTTCAGAGGAAGATTGGCGCCGGGATTTAAACCGAGATGCGGCAGCCATTGGGGGTGGGGGGGCTATGCGCAGCCCTGCAAGAGAGAACCGCACAGCTTTAGCAGAGTGAAGACTCCCTTGGCCCTGAGAGGAGCAGGAGAAGCACGTGGACTTGACGGAGTGTAGACTCCTGCAGCCCTGAGAAGAGAACCACGCGGCCTGGCAGAGTGGGGCCCCCCACAGCTTTAGAAGGGGGAACCACCACCTGGTTTTAGCAGAGATCCCGGTGACTCAGCCGAGGGTGCCGGGAACCCAGGGAGGTCTCCCAGTCGAGAGGGAGTACTACCTGGGAAGAACCAGAGGACTACCTAAGCCATGGACTTCTATTTCCTTCCCTGAGATACGGTACTCCGGACTGGGCAAAGGGGGAAGGAAGGAAGGACTGTGTCTGTTTGTGGGTGTTTTAAGGGACTTTGGGATTTTGGTGAAGACATTAGGTTACTACTTTAAGTTTGTATATAGCATTAAATAAATGTTTCCTTTCCTTTTCACAAATCTCTGGCATTGAGAGACATCTTTCCTCTGGCGGCGGACATAACGGACCCGGGGCCTTCTTTCAATAATAGTATATCATCCGAGGCCCCCCTTGTTGTGTGTTCTGTAACAATCCTTCCTGCCCACTCTGTGGATTCAGAAGTCACCTGGGAAAGGAGTGGAGCTGTACTTTCTCACAGAGCAGATCCGGTGTCTGATTCCTCTCCACAGCCCATTAGGTTCAGCCATGTCTGATGCCATTGGCTCCCTTCCTTGATCAGCATCTGGTTACCGATGCTAACACAGCAATGAGATAAAGGGAGACAGAGAACGCAGAGGTGGATGTGTAGAAGGAGAGACAGAGACAGAGGGAGACAGGGAAGGAGCCCAGGACAGAGTGGACCTGCGGAAGTCAGGCTTCTCATAACCACACTGAATGGCCCCTCATCACTTTGTCCTACCCTGGTGTTAGAAAACAGTCACAAAGTCCATCCAGCCTCAAAGCAGAGGGAACAAAACAGGGAGGGAGAACAGGAGGCGGAAACACTGGGAGCCACCCCAGGGCTCCCAGCACACAGGCCACAGGAGGCACTTGGCCCTGAGTCTGTCCACACTGGAGCCCTGGAAGGTTGCCTGCCCAAGGGATGATGTTGGAATTTCAGGTCTCTTCAACCTTCTCAGGTGCCTGGGATGCAAGCAGCAGGAGCTGTGAGTTCCCCATGACCCAGAGCAGACCTGGTCTATTGGCACTGAGTTCTGTGCTCTGCCAGCCTCCATGTGTCCCTCCCACTGCCAAGCCTGTGCTTAAGTCCTGAGCATCCTCCCTCAAGGTGGCAGGCACCTCAGGTGTTTATAGCACCACACACCTGAGGACACAGTAGGAGGAAGATGCCAGAAAGCTCCCAATCACAGACTGTGAGACTAAGACATCTCCAGAAGATATGACTGGATTAGGGTCCCCTCACTGGTGAGAAGGAGGAGCCTGATGCCAGGTCTGCGTCCTCAAAGCTGAGTCCTAGGCTGCACCCAGGCCCCCCCAGGGCTGGGGGTGGGTGTGACACTGTGTCAGTATGTGGACAGTGGTGGTGGAATTGGGTGTGGCATGGGGTTGGAGGTGAGCAATGAGCAGCCCAGAGGGACCCTTGGGAACTTTTATTCTAGAAGCAAGCACAGGTGGGGACCTGAAGCAATGATCTCATTTCCTGGTGATGGAACAACACAGAACTTGGCACCCTGGTGACCGGGCAGCCACATTCTAGAGAAGCTTCTCCTCAGCTCACTTGGTGGCAGATGCTCCAGAGACAACACGTTCACTTGTTTTGTCCCCAGGGAGGGAGGCACTTGCATCAGGAAATCACGCAATGACAGCGACCTCACACTTTGCAACTGTTGCAGCCAAGATGCCTCTGATCCTTTCCTGATGGACCCAAAGATGACCCAGAGAGGCTCAGGGGGTCCAGTTCTGGCTCGGCCACCACTCAGATTCCACCAGGGCAGCCCTCTGTCCTCTCTGTGTCATGTGTGTGGAGGTGAGGAGTTCTTGTGGGCAGGGCCCACACCCACCCTCCACAAATGCAGCCTGAGGGGGACCAGAGCCTGGCCTCGTGGTCACTTTCACACCCCAGTACTCGGCTGGCAGAATGTGAACTGTGGGGCACCCTCTGACTGCACTTTATCCTGAGCCAGGGTGGTGAACCTCCTGTCCCAGGGGTACAGTTACGGGGAGACACAGGGCTTAGCTGCTGTGGGAGCAGAGAGTCAAGTGGATAGGACGAGCCCTGTGGATGGCGTGGGAGGCCTCCAAGGCCTCCAGATCAGCCCCTGGTCACGGTCATTGCAGAGGTGCCCTCAGGATATGGGGAAGGAGATGATCCATGGGCCACCTCTCCACCTGCCCTAGTGACATGCAGCTGGGCCACAGCACCAATAAGGCCTGCAGGGGCACAGGGTAAGTGTGGCTACTGGGGGGCTGTTGTCTTCGATAAAGAAATTCCCAGATGGCTGGTGAACACCCTCAGCCCAGATGCTGCCCACACAGTTCCCCACGGTCCCTCCCACAGTCTCCATATGGTCCCGAAGCTTCCGCCCCAACCTGGATCCCTGGGCTCATCTCCCCTGGACTCGACTCAAGAACCTGGAGCTTTCTGAGGCAGAGACTGACGGTGAGAGGTCCCTGGGAAGTGCGGTGCCTGGGGGCCTGTGGGGTGGGGCCCGGTCTGCTCACACAGAAAGGAAACCCGGACCTGGTGCTGGATCAGGAGGGAAGTCTGGCCTCAGACCACCCACCTGGAGGACTGCAGGCAGGGAAGATGTGCTGTGCTGGGTCCTGGGCTGACGCTTCTCTGGAAGCTCAGGCTGTGGTTGGTCTTTGGGGGGCACATGGAAAGGCAGGCACCGGGGTGATTTTTTCTCGCCTTGCAGCTCCAGCCCCAGCCAGCAGGCAGAGCCGGCTCCAGCTTCAGCACCTGCACATCCTGAGGTGCCAGGTGCAGGGGCAGAAGCCAGTGCAGATGTAGGGGCTGCTCCAGAACCAGAGGAACGTCGGCCTCCGGAGCTGCTCCAGAGCTGCAGGCCGTGCCAGCAGCAGCATCCATTCCTCCCGCAGCTCTGCAGGCTGCACGTGCACACGGTGCATGGCGGGCCCTGACCCTCTGACACCTGCAGGGGGTCCCTCCTTGACCCTTTAGAGGTAATGGAGGTTTTCCTGAAATGTCTGGGGCTTCTTGTCCTGTCCTGCACAACTCCAGTCTCTGCCTCCACCTTCACAGGATGACTGTTCTGTGACTCCCTGACTTCACCTGGCCGTTTTCTTGTACAGACACAGGTCACATGAGTTGAAAGGGCCACCCTACAGTAATAGGGCCTCATCTCTGCTCAGACAGCATTTGTAAATAATGCCACACGGTGGAGTACTAGGTGTTAGGATCTTCACATACTTCCTTTAGTGCACAATTTAACTGCCAACATCTGGGAAGAAGGATCCTTCCCCAGATTTTATATTTCTAAAAATATTGCTGAAAACAACACGTTATTGCATTTATCATGATTCATGATAAAAACATAATCTTGACTAATATGGAAGAGAGGGTTCTTTCCTTATGAGGAAATGAGTGTCACTTCAGTCCTCAGTTCCAACTCCACAGCTCCTGTTCCCCCGTGGAGTACAGAGGATGGTGGTCTGCTCTTTCCAGACAAACTTCTTCCTGGCATATCCAAAAGAGAGCAAGGCAGCAAACATTTTAATTCATAGGATGCATGTACAGATTTCATGCAGATCTCATTTAATTTAGTTGAAATTGGTAAAAGATAACGGCCTTGGTGGGCTTCACAAGTCCCAGTGAAGAAGGTAAAATGCCTCTTGGTTTTAGAAATTGACTTAATATTCTGAAGTTGGCAGTATTCTCTTTATCTGTATCATATATTTCTTGTCAAAACTTTGTCTAAGGTGTCCTAAAAGTCATTTATACTTCAAACAAAAGTGTCCTGTATTTTCTTACTCCCTGTGTCAGTTTAGTAACAGGCAGATATGAGGCTGTGCTGCGTGTGCAGATGGGCTGAGTGTCTGCGCAGTGGGATGCAGGGGGTCCCCCTTGCTCCCGTGCCCCGGGGGCAGCTCTGCTTTACTGTGTCAGCGCTGCCCGGTCCCCACACTCCCAGACCCTCGGGCCTTTCAGTGAATGGTTACTTAGGACCAGGAAACCCTCTTCCTTAAGGCCCTCCCTGCTCCAGGCACCCGGAGGGATCTTTGTCCTTATGTCAGGCAGGTGCTCCCTGGTTAAAAAGATCATGAATTCTCTCGCTGGTTTTTGAACAAAACGCTGTTTTCTCCAAGGAGAATCCAAAGCAGTTTGGTCACTTCAGCGAGGACAATCCTGTGGTGGAGGTGCCCAAGGACACAGAGCCTGTGGTCTCGGAGGCCATTTATCCTGGACTGGTACCGTGTGCAGATTTCATGAAGGGTGTGGGCCCTGGAGGAGGTGGTTCTGCTGCTTCAGTGATGCAGGGGCTGCAGTGCAGTGAGCATTTTGTACATAATACTCAGGCCCCAGGCAGATGTCAACATGGGCCTTTCTCATTGATGAGGAGTAGCTCAGGAGGAAGGATCTACCCACTTCTAGGGCAGAGCCTTCAGAGTGGAGGATTCAGCACTTGTGAGATGAGGCCCTCTGCAAGCTGCATCCCAGAGGCAGGAAAAGGAGAAGCAGGGTCAGGGGAGGTGGTGACAGCAAGGTCACTACGTTAGTGTCTAGGATATCAAGTTCCGTGTCCGGAAGAGCCCATCTTCTTAGAATTTGGTCAGCCCTTTCATGGGGGCGAGCACCAGAATACAGGCTGAACCTCATGGTACCCGCTGCAGTCTCTGCTGCTTATGGGACTCTGGGCACTGATGGAGGAGAAAGTCTTTACATTTCTGAACACACAGAGATGGTTTCTTCATATTTTCGTTCCCGGTTTCCATCTCTGAGGGTCAATGTCAGTATTATGTTTCATGTCCCAGAGTGGTGTTGCCCAGGCTGGCCCTGATGCTGTCACTGCTATGGCCCTGGAGGGGGCAGGGTTCTTTCTTGGGTCCCCAGTGGAGTCCCTGAGCCATAAGATTTCATTATAGAGGGTTGTGTGAGTACCACTGACCTTTACGTTGACATGTAGGTGAGTGAAGAAAGTGCTCTCAGATTTGGGCTACAGTGAGATTCCACTAGTTTGTGGATTTTTTAAATCTCTTCATACTTATTTGTTAAAATATTGGCAGACTATTTACCAAATGATAAAGACAAAAAGAATCAAGACTGAGAAATTGAGTTCTCCCGTGTACCAAGAAAATGAAAGGACACATAAGGAACAGCGTCTCCCCATCGTAATAAACGTAAACGCAGACGAAGGAGACGCCACCACCAGCAGGTCCAGGTGGCGCATCGGGTTCACGTCCACGCGGCAGATCAGAGCAACCACGGGCTCTGGAGAAGACATTGATAATGCAGAAAATTTAAATGAAATGAGGATAATATGAAAATGAAAAATATATTAAAAGAGGTACAACCTATTTTCCTAAGAAGAAAAAAAGAGGTTTCAAAAGTTGAGTAAAAAATGTATTTTCCTTAGGAAAAAACCAGAACATATTATAATGGAAGTATTCCATAAAAAAAATTGTAAGATAGTTACTTTTGCAAACAACAAGAAAAACCTTGCAACTGGATTTTTCAAAAGTGTCTGCTACATACACATTTTTCCAAACCTTGAAAAAGTGGAAGCTTCCTGATTCCCACAGAGACCAGGTGTAACAGTGACACCTGCACCGGACAGAACAAATGCAGAAAAGGGTCAATTACAGACGATAACGTGACACATGATCCAAATGTTCTCACGTCAGTATTAACGCAGATCCAACAGCAGGCCAGTAAGTGGACGCACCAGCATCACATTTGATTCCCTCCAATGTCCAACTTACACTTCAGTTGATCAACCCTCTCCCAGAGCACATCATATTACTAGACCAAAGGATAAAACCAAAACACCTCAACGGCTTCAGAAGAAGCCTTTGAACAAAGTATAAATGTAATTTATAGTAAAAACACACACACAGTGTGAACAGCAGGCACATTTGCAGTGCGGGACCTCACACTCCCTCCTCACACACACGACTGAGCCCCACACTCAGCTCTCAGCTACTGAGGCGGGAGGACGACATTCCCACAAAGATCAGGAACTGGCCAATGTGACTTCACCTACATTGTCATTCAACATCACACGGTAAGTATTGACAATACAGTTAAAGAAGAAATCATCCATGGTTGGATCTTTGCATTGATGGGAACAGGCACGTGGTCATTCCCCAGCCCCAAATATTGGCCACAGCCTGAGGTGCTGTGGGGCTGGTCCAGCCGGGACAGAGATCTCTCCCTGGGAGCTGCAGGGACAGGGGTTCACAGTGAGGGCCAATGAGAGGGTGGCAGCTCTGGAACATCCAGGAAAGAAGTGGGTGGTCACTGACAGAGATGCAGGACGCCCAGTCAGAGTTTGGGTCTGAAGTGACCCAGAGATGGTGCCCCCATTCCAGCACCTGGGCTTCAGAGCAGAGCCACTCTGTGTCCCCAGCTGATGGGGAGCTGACGTCCTGTTCTGTCTGAGACCTGTTGTCCAGGAAGGGGCTGCCTGAGGTGCTGTGAGGACAGGGGGTGGGGCAGGCACATCCATTCCCCAGGGGCTGCCCTGGAAGAACCCGGCCCAGGGTGGCAGAACCAGAACCAAAAGCCACAGGTGTCCTGAGTGGCACAGGCTGGGCTGTTCCCTCTCTACAGATGAGAATGAGCTTCTCCTGGTCTCAGGTCCCACAGGCCTGCAGCTAAGTGTGAGCACAGAGGACACTGTCACAGGGTGGCTGTGAGAGGCAGCCTTGTCGTCAGCTCTCAGCCCAGTGAAGGTCAGGGACCCTGAGCTGCCAGAGCTGATCCTGGGAATGGATCATGAGCCACACAGGGTGGATCTCTCCTGAGTGATGGGCTGGGTCGAGGCTGAGTAGGGACACGTTGGTGACAATACACACACTGGTCCTTTCTGATGTGCACTGATGTGGACACAGCTGATTTCTGTGTCCCTGGTTCTTGCTGACCCCTCATCATGGACTCTGTTCCCAGCACAGCCTCCCCCTGACACAAGGACCTTCCCCTCATTTGAGAAAACTGCACAATGTGTTGCTGCCAGAGACAGGCCTCAGAGGCAGCGTTCAAAGGATGTGACACATGTTCCTGTCACAGTCCCCTATGGAGGGTCTCAGACCTGAGTTCAAACCAAGCAAACCGAGAAAGCAGCTGTCTTCTCAGAGGAGTGGGGACTGCACCGGGGAACTGCACTGCAGGGGACAGCAGGTTTTTGTCTCACTTCCCCACGGCCCTGCAGCACTGTGGGAGCCCAACTAATGCCTTCATAGGAAAGGCAGTAATAGTCAGCCTCGTCCTCAGCCTGGAGCCCAGTGATGGTCAGCGTGTCTGAGCTGCCAGACCTGTATCCAGAGAAGCGGTCGGGGATCCCCAAGGGTCTACTGTTAGTATTATAGATGATGGTTTTAGGAGGGTTTCCTGGGACCTGTTGGTACCAGGATATGTAATTACCACGCCCAATGTAGGTGCTGCTTCCAGTGCAAGAGATGGTGACAGTCTGTCCTAGGTTCCCAGAGACTGAGGGCGGCTGAGTCAGCACAGCCTGGGCCCAGGACCCTGGAGGAGGGAAACACACAGAGATGGTGATTCTGGGTCCAGAGACAAGAGCAGGAAGAAGACCCCCAGGTGTCCTCCCAACTTCTCCTCCCCTGTCCCCTTATTCAGTCACCTGTGCAGTGAGCCAGGAGGGTGAGCAGGAGAGGGGACCAAGCCATGGTGGAGTCCATCCCTGAGTCCTGCCTTCTGTGGCCCCACAGCTGAAGCAGAGCTTCCCCCACACCTCTCCCTTCCCCTCTTCATACTCTGAGAGAGGGAGGGCCCGCTCATGCAAATAAGACCCCCCCACCCCAATTTCTGATCCCTCCCTGGGCCCTCTGTCTGGTACCTGTGCCTGGGGATTTCAGGGGGGTTAAGGGTGAGCCTGTGTGAGACTCAGGCTTGGCAAGGTCACAGCTGTGTGCCCTGACCAGAGGACACCAGGCAGTGACAAGTCACAGGTCCCAGCTCTGATGACCCCAGACCTTCAGGAACAGTCCCTGAGCGCCCCCTGGTACCCAGACCTAGACACACCACTGTGTGACATGCTGGTTGAGTCCCATCACAGACAGATCCTGCCTCCCCACAGCCCTGTTCACTGACCTGCTCCCTTAGCAGCGGTCCCGGTGGCCCCTTTTGGAGGATCCCCATCACTCCAGGACACTTTCCTGTCCTACTCAGACTCCTCAGGGTGAGTTGGTCCACGTGTGCCTCGGCTGATCTGTGTGGTCAGCACCATGCTGCTGCTTTCCCTCATGCTGTCTTCCCTGGAGCGGTGACTGTCCCTCGGCGGTGTGAGCCCTGTTTTCAGGACATTTTTATTTTTTACTGTGACTCCTCCCTTGTTATTAATTAACTACTGTTTCTCCAAGGCACAAAAAAGTCTTTCAATGTCTTACCTTTTTTTCAGCAGACATATGTATATTTTCATACGTATAATTTTGCCCAAACTTTACCTATGACCTGGTGTGGGGGAGGTCTGCCTGCAGAGCCCACCCCTCCACTGAGGATGGAATAAGTCTGTCGAGACAAGATCTGCTTGGGGAGGAAAGGTGGATGATCTCTCAAAGGGAAGTACCAGGAGCCTGTTCTTCAATGGGCTTTTATTGGGTTTATTTGCACAGAAATACAGGGCTGCTACATGAAGCTCATCAATCATTGTCAGGCAGTAATGATCAAACAATAGATAACACTCAAAGAACTGAGAGGGCTTATTGTGAGTCAGGGTCAGATAGCTAAGGGGTTGGAAAACTTTGGGGAAACTCCTTCTCTGCTTGGACCCTTATCATTTAAATTGAGGGTATTAGCAAAGTAGTTTTCATGGGATTTTATGCATTCCTTCTTAGGCCTGATTGCCCCTGGGAACGAGCTCTTTCCAGCACAGGGCCACACCCACCTCAGGCATTGTTTCCAGCTTAAGTTGGGCAGAGGAAGTATGGCAACCAAGAGATTCAGAGACTTGTTGCAGACACAAGGAGGACTCAGGCTATGTCAAATCCAAGGGGCAAGGGTCCATCACCCCACTTTTTCTATAGCCCCCCAAGTCCTTCCCTGAGGGTCCCTTAGTGACCATGCCTGTCTTAGGTCTTCCCTCCTTTGAGGAATCTGACCCGTCATTGGATACACAGTCATCGGCCTGGGGCCAAGCAGGGTGAAGAAAAAGGGGGCAGAGGTGGTGCCCCTGCCAGGGAGATAAGCTTTCTTTCCTTAATGGTCCCAAAGAGACAAAGGCTCATAGGACAGAAACTTAAGGTCCCAAGGTCCTTTACTCAGCCTTAGCAACTCAGGATTAGAGCTTCTAAAATCAGGCAGGGCAGTTCCCAACAACCTGGTATCTTCATTATGTTATAAATTGACTAAGTAAACACTGGTCCTGTGTATATTTGACTGAGAGCTGGATATCAATTTTTATAGTCAGGCTCACTTGGATCCCATTTCCCTTGTTGGCCTTTTCCTAACCTGGTCCTGGCAGGACCAGCCCCACAGTGCCCCCTGCTGGTCTCTGATCTGGGGCCCACCAGCCCCCGGACCACACCCCACACTCCTGGAGGGCATCCTGATTTGGCCCTGGGACCTTTGGGATGTCACTACCAAGAACAGAAGAATGAGTGGGTTTCTCCATGGGGTTGGGACTAAGACATTATTGTGCCCTGATAACCAATGACTTCCAGGTGGCTACAAGTAGGACACATTCACCTTGTTCATGTTGCCAGATATTTCAGATTTTTCTGACATGTCCTACTGCTTCTTCTGCTTTTGCGATGCCACTTCACATATAGAAGCATTTTAATCCAAGTTCAGGGATCAAAACCTTCACTACACTCTACTGGTTCGCACTGACAGAAAGTCTATGGGATCTACACTTATTCAATTACATTGTCTTCTTGATGGGCTTTGGAGACACTGCTGTTCGATTCCCACCCCCGCTGCCCAGGTACGGGCGGGCGGTGTCCCTCTCGGTCTCCATACTCAATGCCGTCAGAGAGGACGTGCCCTCCTGCTCTCCTCTCCGGCCTGTCATGTCCCTTCAGTGCTATTCTGATACTTTATTCTTTCCTCTTCTGCCTCTATTATATATTTATGATGCTTTCCCCTTTACCCTTTTTTGGTCTAATCTTGAAATTATGTTCATTCTAAACATTGAAAACTACACCTTTACTATAAATATCTCTTTTGTGTATATTGTTTCTCCTTTTCAATGTAATGGCCTCATTCCACACTGAGTCATAATTAATTTGTGTGAAAATGCCTCCAATGTTGACCTTGAAGAAAAACCCGAGCTTTCTGGAAATTTCCTTCTGTTTTTGGTAATTGATGGAACTGAGGGTTGCCTCATAGGCTCTAGATGCCAAGAAACTGAAATACTTTTAAAAACCTTTAAATAACTAAGATTTGTGTTATTAAAATGGGTACTGGTAAAGTTTCTGAGCCCGACAACCAGGGCCTTAGAGGGACAGGGTTCCCCACTGTGCCTGGGATCCTGGAAGTTCCTCAAGGATGCGACCTCAGGACAAAGTGGACACTCTGCTGTGTGCAGATGTCAGAGCTCAAGGAATGATGTGCACATCCTGGGCCAGGCTCAGGGCACAGACAGGGAACTGGGCTGCAGGGGACCTGAAGTTCCTCCCTGAGCAGCTGTGCAGGGACCACAGCAAAGTCCCACAGCGCCCCCTGGTGTTGGCAGGACACACATCTCTATGTTCCTTAAAGGTCTTGGAGCTCAGCTGGTCCCTGCAGCTCAGCAGGTCACTGACTGTATCCCCATGTCTGTGACCTTACTTCCCGATAATGTGATTCTGATCCACTGTGTATAGTCACAGCACAGTCCCTCACTCCATAATAGAGGCCCCACCTGTGCCTCATTCCTGACTGCTGAGACACAAATATCTCTCAAATTCTGATGACATTGTCATTCTGTATGCTCTGCACACAGTATGTCCACAGTCCCCACACCTCCCTGTCCACTCCTCTTGGCCATGGGCAGGTTCCCATCTACACTCTACAAGACCACTCAGGTTTCCCTGTCTGCTGCTAGAATTCGTCCTCACTTTATTGTGTTCTCTGCATAATTACCAGTTATACTTCACATATACACATGGGGTGAGGCCCCTCTCTGATGAGAATCTCTCATACATACCCTCTCTAAAATAATTAAGGGCAAATCTTTAGCGTCTCCTTCAAAATACTTAGGGCCCGTCACAATGGGTCCCGTCTCCTCCCTCCCATCTCCCGTCTGTAGCCTGTAAACAAGCACACGTGGACCCTGGGGGCTAAACTGAAACTGACATCTGGACCCTTTGGGGTTAAGCCATGCTAAGACCCTGCCTGAATTCCTAGCACTGTCCTTAGAGGAGACATGACAACCCTTCACCCTACTGCACCTCCAGAAACAGTGTCAGCTTAGACCCTCTGGGAGATGACTCTCAGCCACTGGGCAAGGCAGGAGCACTTCTAAAAGAGCTCACCACAGGGCCGCCCTGCATGTGCTGGTGTTGTCGCAGGCTGTTTGGACCCTCTAACTTCTGACGTAAGTCTCAGGAGGACATGCTCCAGGAATCGCATTAGCCTGTTTTCCTGAGGGAGGTGGGATTGCACGTTGCCCTGCTTGGGAAGAACCACAGGCTCAGCTGCTGGAGCTGGACTCTGGCTGTAAGGATGCTCACTGTCCTCTTCTTCCACCTCCCATTCTGGATGCCCCGCCCCTTCACTGAGCACCTGGTCCAGATCTTAATCTGGCAGGGGGTACGAGAAATCAGTTCTGTATGCCCATGTGCTCCAAACCCATGTCCTTCTCAAGATGTGGGCTATGTTTTTATTATGTTTTTACTATGTTTCACTCTAACATTTCTCTTCATAAATCCTAGCTGTATAATATCACTAATATTAACCTGAAAATTAAAAGCCAATGTGAGAGGCTACAAGCATTTGTTTGGGATAAAAAATCATTGCAACCCTGGGGCATAGTTTCCTGCAGAAAGCCACAGTGTGTCCAATCATGGGGTGAAAGCAGTGGTTTTCATGAGATAGGGCAGGAATTAATGTCATGGATAGAAGTGAAGTATTTCTATTGGTAATAATGACCCAACAAAGAAATTTCTGCAGTGAAAATAAGTGAAGTTATTCTTTAGCTGCACACTGTGGGTCCAGTTCTAAGGAACGTCTTGAATGGTGAGCCCTGTACTCAGGCTGTCTGCCCCCCGTCAGCTGTGCAAACAGTTGTCTGGAGCAGGCAGTTGCTTTGACCCAGAACAAAGGTCAGGCATTCCTGCCCTCAAGCAGCACAGAGGCTGGAGAAGGAAGATGAACAAGGAGCCTCCTCTGGGACGGGGGCTCCAGCTCCATCTCCCAGCGGCTCTGCCTCCTCTGCTTCTTTGCACCAGATTGTGAAGTTGTCTTGGTTGTTAAAAGCCGGCCAAGCCACCCTCAGACCTGACTATGTGTGTGTGTGTGTGTCCTCGTGGGAATGACCTTTCCTTTGCTGTCCTGTCCATTCCCTGTGAAATTGTGGGTGACATTGGCTCCTGTTTTAAAGAGACCTTTGTCTTCACAAAATGGTGGGTTAAATCCTGTCATGGCTGAGAAATATCAATCTGATTGCACCCTCTGGGGCCGTAGAGAACAACCCTACTGAGTCCCCACCTGCGAGAGCAGCCTCTATGAGCACTAGATGGGGGATGGCAGAAGCAGAGGGTGCACTGAGCGCTGGGTTTTTGTCTCACTTCCCCCCTGCATGTGTCACTGTGGTAATGGTCACTGTGCCACAGAACACAGTAGTACTCAGCCTCGTCCTCGGGCTGGGCCCCCGACAGGGTCAGGGCAGCTTTGCCCCCAAGGAGGGACCCTGAGAACCGGGCAGGGGTCCAGGAGAGTTTACCGTTTGTATTGTAAATCTGTGTGACGGGGACTTGGCCAGACTTCTGCTGGAACCAGTGTGGATAGTTACTGCTGGTGACGGCTCCACTGCTGGAGGCACAAGTGAGAGTGACTGTCCCTCCTGGGGACACAGTCAGGGAGGGCTCCTGAGTCACCACAGCCTGACACCTGGACCCTGAAATAAAAACAGACACATGTCAGGAATGAAGAATAAAGGCAGAGGGAACCCCCTTCAATGGCCAGCCTCTAAAGCGTCACTGGACCTGGGCAGAGGGTGAGGAGGGGGAGCAGGAGGACAGGAGTCCAGGCCATGGTGGGCACTTTCCAAATCCCCTGGCCTCAGGCTGGCACTGCTGTCTGGGTGTCCCTTTATCTCCCCCTCAGCTCCCTGGGTGACGAGTGTGTTTGCTGGGTCATTATGCAAATATGATCACACAACACCATCAAATTCTGGGTCCTCAGGACAGTTCTTAGCTTTCCTGTGAGCAGAACGCAGTGGTTGTGTGAGCTGTCAGTCTGTCCCTTGACGAGAAGCACCTGCTGTCTGTCAGGTCTAACTCAGGCCATGAATGTGAGCACAGGGCCTTTTCCATTAGAACCATCTGAGTGGGTGTCAGCCATGCACCTCTGAGAAGACCCACAGCGCCACCTGGTGACGTCCTCGGGGGAACATTCAGGGTGGTGGGAACTGCACAAGGATGGTGCCCATTTTGAATGTATAAATAAATAAACAAACATATAAATGAAAGGAGTTGACCTATTCCTGATTTCTTGCACAGTTTTCTTTTTAAATTTTACAGTTTGTTTTTTCAGTTGTATAATTCCCATTTTCTTTGTTTTCATGACCTCTATTTACATTCTGAGTTTTTCCTTTTCCATTTGTACGAAGAAGGCTCACTGTTGCCCTTCAGAGGGATTTCAGGGTCACTGCCAGACCGATGCCTGTCACTGTGTCTCCTCATCACAGTCCTCTCAGTGTCTGTGTCAGGTTACTCTCTTTTCTCCTCAAGCTTTTATTTCCTGCTTCTTGATAAATCAGGCGGGGTTTTACTGGATCCTGGATTTTGGGGGGTCACAGGAGGAGCCCCTGAGCCCCATCCCCTCTGTCTTCCCTCAGCCCCCCCCTCTGCGGAGCTGCAGCACAGAAGGTCAGGGGGTGGGTGTTCAGCTCCCACTGGCCCCACAGGGTGGAGCCCTGATTCCACTGCTCTGTGCTCTGACGCCTTCCTGGGGACAGTGAGGCAGCGACTGTCACCTGCTGGTTCCCTTCAAGCAGGATGAGAGACCAACTCATTGCTGGTCCCTGCTGACTTCAGGGAGAGAAGCACAAGGCTGAGGGGAGTTTCTGTGCTCAGTGGGGGTGGGCACTCACTCCCCACTAGACTCTTTGGCGCCCTGACACCAGGGAGGGGAGGGGACTCCTGCAGTGGTAACTCCTCTCCCCCTACTGCACTGTGCACCCTTCATTCAGGGCTGTTAATGCAGGTGGGGGTTAAGGCTGTGCTGTCCATGGTCCCCACACTCTCCATCAGGGGGCGCAGGGGAGCACACTAGCTCTGCCTTGTGCCACTTCGTTCAGTCTCTACTGAGTGATGAAGTTCAAGTTCAGCCCACCCCTGAGTGGCTGGAATCATGGGTGAGCATTTTTGTCTGGTTAGAGTAACAAGAAAAACATGGTCTCACCAAGTATGTTGGGGAATGTTTCTTTCTCCTCTGTTTTCTTTCAAACTGTGTGTTCACTATTATTTCCCACTTACACTGTTTACTAAAACAAATTTAAAAAAGCCCACCTGAGGCCAGATTTGTGTTTTTGAGCTTTGAAACTACAGCGGTAAAGAACTTACAGAGCTGTCACGGCAAACAGGAAAGTAAACAGACGCATCTCTCATTCTGTCAGACATCCCAGCAGACACACAGGGCACGTCGTCACCCACTTGTGTTTCTACATCCAGTGTCGAGATGACTGCAGATCCAAAATTAACTGCACATTGTTTATAGATCAATTAGTCCAGGGATTTTGATAAAGGTGATGTATTCTGAAGTATTAAAAGGCAAAGCTGTTCAAATCTAATTTGCAATAATGAGTGAATCGTTTCTCCAGTGTGGCCATGACAGACGACATAGTGTTTCCTAACACTCCGAGGTCTCTGGGTCCCTGCCTGGGAGCCGAGGTCCCAGGGAAGCCAGGTCACAGGTGTGGGAACCCTGTTTTTGTTCTCATGCCACCAGGAACTGCGAAACTGGGTCCACAGTGATCCTGTTTGCATTAGGAAACCACGTAGCAAATGGGGCATTTATGTTGAGCCATAAAGACAGACAAGGGTGAGACCGTGAGGTTCTCTGGGTTCACAGCACAAGTGATAACAGAAGCCAAAACCTGAACCAGTGTTGGTCACAGTTGGGGACAGGACAGTGACGGGTCACTAGAGAGGGGAGGGCAGATGTTCACTTCACGTCCATGTGGCATGGGAGCTCTTTGTAGCCGGGGGTATGAAGGCCTGTGACTGTGCTAATCAGCCTCCTCATCAGGCTGGTCCTCACAAGTGGTCAAAGAGGCTGTGAGCACCAAGTAGGAGCTGGTGAACAGGGATGACTCTCAGGGACCTTTGTCCCAGATATTATATTATTATTATACGTATCTATAGCAATCATGATAGCCAGCATTCCCCCTCAAACATAACAAATATGTCTGATAAAAAAGTTACTTTGATAACGTAAATCATAGGGGCTAAAATCCCCTTATTTCTATAGGAGTTGAACCTAAACTTAAGAATTCAAAAACCTTCATGCTACCACACTATACCCAATCCTAAATAAGGTAGCTAAATAAGCTATCAGACCCATACTCCAAAAATGTGGGTTTATGTCCTTCACTATATCTGACCTCAGATTTTGGGACCATTACCATGGCAACACTCAATGTGTTTGCCGACATATGTTCAGGAGAAGGTCATGTCGGATCTGGGCTCATCAAGAGCCACACAGGGGGCGTGACACAGGAACAGGGGGAGCACCTGCTCCTGCTGCCCCACAGCCCAGCCCCCAACCCGGACTGTTGACACACTCCAGTGGGGTATGAGAGGACAGGGGGACACAGTGCCTGTGGGCTCAGGAAACCCCACTCACCAGCGTCCCCATGGCCCTGGGTGCTGGCAGCTGTGAGAGCATCTCATCCATGGACCCACTTCACCCACGTGCCTGGAGCAGGCTCAGCATTTCCCTAGCAATAGCAGCTTTCTTACTGTGTGGGCCCTGGAGGAGGTGGTTCTGCTGCTTCAGTGATGCAGGGGCTGCAGTGCAGTGAGCATTTTGTACATAATACTCAGGCCCCAGGCAGATGTCAAGATGGGCCTTTCTCATTGATAAGGATTAGCTCAGGAGGAAGGATCCACCTGCTTCTAGGGCAGAGCCTTCAGAGTAGAGGATTCAGCACTTGGCAGATGGGGCCCTGCGGCAAGCTGGATCCCAGAGGCAGGGAAAGCACAAGGAGGGACAGGGGAGGTGGTGACAGCAAGGTCACTCTGTTAGGGCCCAGGATATCAAGTTCCATCTCCCAAAGACCCACTCTCCCTAGAATTCTGTCAGCCCCTTCATTGGGGGCGAGCACCAGACTAGGGGCTGCACCTCACGGTACCCGCTGCAGTCTCTGCAGCTTGTGGGGCTCTGGGCACTGATGGGGGACACAGTCTTTACGTTTCTGTCCACACGGAGACGGTTTCTTCACATTTTCCCCCTCAGTTTCCATCTCTGAGGGTCAATGTCAGTGTTATAGTTCATGTCCCAGAGTGGTTTGCCCAGCCTGGCCCTGATGCTGTCACTACAGAGGCCCTGGCGGGGGCAAGGGTCCTCCTTGGGGCCCCCATGGAGTCCCTGAGCCCTAAGATTTCATCACAAGAGGTCATCCAGGTGCCACTGACCTTCAGGTTGACATGCGGGTGAGTGAAGAAAGTGCTCTCAGATTTGGGCCACAGTGAGATTCCACTAGTTTGTGGGTTTTTTATATCTCTTGACACTTATGTGTTAAAATACTGGTAGAGTACCTACCATATGGTAAAAGGAAAAGAATCAAGAGTGAGAAATTGAGAACTCTGCCGTATACAAGAAAATGAAAAAGACACATGAAAAACAGCATCTCCCCGTCACACTCAATGCAAATAAACCCGAAGGAGACATCACAACAGTAGCTATAACTGGCACATGGAATTCAGGTTCAATTGACAGATGAGAACAACCACTTTCTAGATTTGGAGTGAAAATTAATAATGTAAACAATTAAAAATGCTATGAGGGAACTATGAAAATGAAAAAAATTATTAAAAAAGATAAAATGCAGATTTTTCTAGGAAGATGAGAAATGGTTTCAAGAAGCTAAATAAAATGAACAATTTCCTTAGAAAAATAAAACACATTACAATGGAACTATTTCACTAAAAGAGCATCAGGTGCAGTTAGTTGTGCAAAAACACTAACTCCTTAACACACTGGATATTTCAAATGTGTTTGATATATATGTGTATTTATTTCCAAAATTTAACAAATGGGAGCTTTCATGATTCTTACAGCAAGCAGGTATTACGGAGAAACCAACACCTGACAGGGAAAATACAAAAAAGGGAAAATTACAGGAAAAAACCCAAATTATGAATGCAAATGTTCTCATCAAAATGCTAACAGAGAGATTCCAAAATCAAACCAGTAAATAGATACAACATTGCCAGAGCTGATTTCTTCCAGATATCCAAGGTAGGTGCCATATCGACAAGCCACTAATAAAATACATCCTATTAATAGATCCTAAAATAAAATCATATGACCTCAGTAGATTCAGGACAAACCTTTGATCAAATTTTGAAATATATTTCTAGTAAAAACACACACAGTGTGAACAGCAGGCACATTTGCAGTGTGGGAACTCACACTCCCTCCTCACACACACGACTGAGCCCCACACTCAGCTCTCAGCTACTGACGCGGGAGGACGACATTCCCACAAAGATCGGGCAATGTGACTTCACCTACGTTGTCATTCAGCATCACACAGGTAGTATTAACAATGTAGTTAAACAAGAAGAAACCCATGGTTGGTTTTTGCATTGATGGGAACAGACACGTGGGCATTCCCCAGCCCCAAATGTCGGCCACAGCCGGAGGTGCTATGGGGCTGGCTCAGTCAGTACAGAGGCCTCTCCCTGGGAGCTGCAGGGACAGGGGTTCACAGCGAGGGCCAACGACAGGGTGACAGCTCTGGAACATCCAGGAAAGAAGTCAGTGGCCACTGCCAGAGACACAGGATGCCCAGTCAGATTTTTTATCCCAAAAGATTGTACCCCCATTCCTGCACCTGGGCTTCAGAGCACAGCCACTCTGTGTCCCCAGCTGATGGGGAGCTGACTTCCTGTTCTGTCTGAGACCTGTTGTCCAGGAAGGGGCTGCATGAGGTGCTGTGAGGACAGCGGTGGGGGAGGCACACCCATTCCCTAGGGGCTGCCTGGAAGAACCTGGCCTAAGGGTGGCGGCACCACAAGCAGAAGCCACAGGTTGTCCTGAGTGCCACATGCTGGGATGTCCCCTTTCAGCAGATGAGAAGGAGCTTCCCCTGGTCCCACAGGCCTGCAGCTCTCTGTGAGCATGGAGGACACTGTCATAGAAGTGGCAGTGAGAGGCAGCCTTATCCTCAGTTCTTAGCTCAGTGAGGGTCAGGGACCCTGAGCTGCCAGAGCTGATCCTGGGGATGGATCATGGGCTGCACAGGGTGGATCTGTCATGAGTGATGGGCAGGGTTGGGGCTGAGTAGGACATGTTGGCGACAACACACATTCAGCCTTCCTGAGGTGCAGTGATGCAAACACAGCTGGTTTCTGTGTCCCTGGTTCTTGCTGACACATCACAGACTCTGTTGCTAGCACAGCCTCCCCCTGACACACAGGACCTTCCCCTCGTTTGAGAAAACTGCACAAGGTGTTGCGGCCACAGACAGGCCTCAGAGGCAGCGTTCAAAGGATGTGACCAATGTTCCTGAAAAAGTCCTGTGTTGGGTTTCAAACGTGAGTGCAGGCCAACCAAAGCAAGAAAGGAGCTGTCTTCTCAGAGGAGTGGGGACTGCACCAGGGAACTGCACTGCAGCGGACAGAAGGTTTTTGTCTCACTTCCCCACGGCCCTGCAGCACTGTGGGAGCACTGAGACTCCTGTCCCATGCTGAGCAGTAATAGTCGGCCTCGTCGTCCGTCTGGAGCCCACTGATGGTCAGGGTGCCGACACTGCCAGACTTGGATCCAGAGAATCGGTCGGGGATCCCTGAGGGTCTACTGCTAGTACCATAGATGATGGTTTTAGGGGGTTTTCCTGGGACCTGTTGGAACCAGTACACATCTTCACCATACCCAATGTTGGTGCTGCTTCCAGTGCAGGAGATGGTGACGGTCTGTGCTAGGTTTCCCGACACTGAGGGCGGCTGAGACAGCGCAGCCTGTGCCCAGGACCCTGGAGGAGGGAGACACACAGAGATGGTGATCCTGGATCCAGAGACAGGAACAGGAAGAAGACCTCCAAGTATCCTCTCAAGATCTCCTCCCCTGTTCCCTTATCCAGTCACCTGTGCAGTGAGCCAGGAGGCTGAGCAGGAGAGGGGACCAGGCCATGGTGGAGTCCATCCCTGAGTCCTGCCTTCTTGGCCCCACAGCTGAAGCAGAGCTTCCCCCACACCTCTCCCTTCCCCTCTTCATACTCTGAGAGAGGGAGGGCCCACTCATGCAAATAGATCTGCCCCCCTTGCCCCTGATTTCTGATCCCTCCCTGGTCCCGCTGTCAGGTACCTGTGACTGGGGATTTCAGGGGGATTAGGGGTGAGCCTGTGTGAGACCCAGGGTGTGTCAAGGTCACAGCTGTGTGACCTGAGCAGAGGACACCAGGCAGTGACAAGTCACAGGTCCCAGCTCTGATGACCCTAGACCTTCAGGAACAGTCCCTGAGCGCCCCCTGGTGCCCAGACCTAGACACACCACTGTGTGACATGCTGCTGAGTCCCATCACACACAGATCCTGCCTCCCCACAGCCCTGTTCCCTGACCTGCTCCCTTAGGGGCGGTCCCAGTGCCCCTTTATAGGGGGTCCCCGTCACTCCAGGACTCTTTCATGTCCTACTCAGACTCCTCAGGGTGAGTTTGTCCACATGTCCCTTGGCTGGTCCGTAGTCAGCACCGCGCTGCTGCTTTCACTCAGGTAACCTCCCCTGGAGCAGGGCAAGGCCCAGAGCAGTGACTGTCCCACAGCAGTGTGAGCCCTGTTTCAGGACAGTTTTATTTTTTACTGTGACTCCTCCCTTGTTAGAAATTAATCACTATTTCTCCAAGACACAAAAATAATCTTTCAATGTATTTTCTCTCTTTCAGCAGACAGTAAGTATATTTTTATGCATATAAGTTTAACCAAGCTTTACCTAGTAAGTGGGAACTTCATTGTTTCATACATTGAATAAGTAATTCCCACTGGTCCCGTGTATATTGGAATGAGAGCAGATATCTGAGTTTTTGAATCAGATTCTCTGACTCCAGCTTCCTGGACACAGAAGGGGACAGTGACAGTGACAGTACCACCTGTGACAAGGACCTTGGGAGTGGGGATCCTCAGTCATGACTTCAAGATCACCGGGGGAAGCACTTTGGAAAGAAAACCAGAAGGGGATGCATCACGGATTGTGGGGCCCCAGGCCCAGGTGCTGGTCCTCTGGGACTGTCCTCACCTGAGGGAGGGGCAGGGGAAGCAGAGGCACCCAGGGGATATGGGCAGGGTCCCCATTGCCACTTGTAAACCTGCTTTCCCCATGTGAGTCCTGCTGGGAAAGGAGGCCATACTTCGGACTTTCTGTTGCCTCCTCCCTTTCCCAGGAATATGTCATTTCAGACCACTCCTCACAGATGGGAGGGGGTGTGGCTCTCCTAAGAACTGAGCTTTTGGGGAACATTAAAAAGGTTGGGGGTCAGAGCTGCTCATTGTTGAGACTGGAACCACCTCGCCCGTTTCCCTGGCCAATTTCCAGTGTCCACACACCAGACCCAACTGACCGATGATGAGGGTGGAAGGCAGAGTCACCCATGTGGTGGCACCAGTTGGGGAAACTGTCTGTCTTTGTTCTCTGATGGCTACCCAGGCCTGCCAGCCGTGTGTCAGCCCGTGACCGACCCAGTTCCAACCCCAGGAACAGGTTTCACCTTCCTAGGAGGAGTGAGACAGTCCCTGCCCTGGGCACAGTGAAGGTGTCAGGGTGCTGCTGTGAGGGATCTCATGCAGGTCAGGGCTCCCGGTCTGTTGGTGGCAGGGTCCCGTTGTCCTCACGGGGCAGGCTGCTGTGGGGTCACATGCCTGGTAATGCCCCGGGGTTTCCCTCCCAGGATGAAATCAGCATGGTGTCACCGGGGTCAGTTAAACCTCAGAATGTTGGAAAACTAGTGATAACCCACTTGTCTTCTGGAAAAGAGACCTCCCTGAGTCACCACTGAACGAGCAGGGCATTGTGCGTAAAGTTTCCACCACAAGGCTCACCTTGAGACTCAACCACACTCACCTGCCTGTGACCTTCACCCAGGAGGTGCACCTACTCCCCTCGCACCCAGTTTCAAGGACCAGCCTCTCTCCGCATCCCATCCTTCACTTCCTCCCTCTGAAACCTGAAAACCAGAGTGTCCTTCTCCTGCTCCCCTGCTCTGTCTCAGACCAGCACCAGGCTCATCTCTCACCAAACCACCGCCTCCTCCTGCTCACGGAACTGACTCTCATCCCCTCCCATCCTCCGCTGTGCAGTGGCTGGAACTCGGACACTTAATCAGATTCGCTGTCTTCCCAGTCACGTCCTCTAGTGCTCCTCTCCCCTACCTTAGCCAAGCACACAGGAAGTGTCCAGCTGGTGGTGAATTATATGGGCCCAGGAACACTCAGCCATCTGGAGTCAGACACAACTGAGCTCTGTGTGTGTCCCTGGTGCCGTCCTGACCGGTCACAGATTCTCCTGGACAGCCTGCCTCTGGCATCAGGAACTATCTGCTGGGTGACAGACCATCAGATGACATGTCGTTTTCTAAGACAGTCTTTGGGGGTGTACATTGAGACAATGGGCTACGGGTTCTAGACTGTGCTCCCTGATATGAGTGTGAGACAATAGATTCCGCTGAAATAAATAAACAATGAGAGATCTGTAAAAACCACACTGTGGTGGGGAAAGTCTTTGTCCCAGTGTGCAAAAGGCAGGAGAGCATTTCCCATGTTGGCCTTTCCCTAAGCTGGTCCTGGCAGGACCTGCCCCACAGTGCCCCCTGCTGGTCTCTGATCCAGGGCCCACCAGGGCCCACCAGCCCCCAGACCACAGCCCGCACTCCTGCAGGGCACCCTGATTTGGCCCTGGGGCCTTTTGGATGTGACTTCCCGCAGCATGAGAATGAGTAGGCTTCTCCGTGGAGTTGGGAACTAAGACATTATTATCTTCTGACAACCAGTGACTTCCAGGCTGCTCCATGCAGGACACATTCACTGTGTTTATGTTGCCAGACATTTCAGGTTTTCTTGACATGTGCTCCTGCTTCTTCTGCTTGCCTGGTGCCATTTCACATGGAAGAATGTCTTAATCCCAGTTCAAGGCTCGAAACCTTCACTGCACTCTGCCAGTTTGTGCTGACACAATGTCTGTGTGAATGTCGGGACATCGTGTCGTTGGTGTGTGTTGGAGACGCTGCTGTTCGACCCCCACCCCCACTGCCCAGGTACCTGCGGGTTGTGTCCCTCTCAGTCGCCACAGTCCACACTGTCAGAGAGGACGTGTCCTGTCTTCCTTCTTCCCACTCGGGCCTGCCATGTCCCCTTCAGCACAATTCTGATGATTTATTCCTTGCTTTTTTGAATATATTATATATTTATGATTCTTTTGACTTTCCCCCTCTTATCTAATCTTAAAATTATTTTCAGTGTAAAGCCTGAAAAATTAGTCACTACTATAAACAACTTTTTTGTGTGTATATTGTTTTCCCTTTTTCAACCCATTCCACATTGAGTCCTAATGGACTTTTTCGAAAATAGCTCCAAATTTGAACTTGAAGAGAAAACAGAGTTTTCTTGATATTTTCATGTAATTTTCATAAATGGTGGTATTGAGTGTTGTGTCATAGGCTCTAGACTTGAATGAACTCAAATGTTTTTAAAAACTTTTAAATAATTAGGATTTGTGTTATTAAACTGGGTACTGCATATAAGTTATGAGCTTGAGAGCCAGGGCCTTGAAGGGACAGGGCTCCCTCCTGTACCTGGGAACTCAGCAGTTCCTCAAGGATGCGACCTCAGGAGAAAGTGGACATGCTACTGTGTGTGGATGTCAGACTCAAGGAATGATCAGCACATCCTGGGCCAGGCTCAGGGGACAGGTAGGGGACTGGGCTGCAGGGGACCTGAAGCTCCTGGCTCTCACAAGCAGGGATTCTTTCTGTCATTCCCAGTCAGTATGAGGGTGGAGATATTGTAGCTTCTGGTGACAAAGAAATGTTCTTTTCATTGCACGAGCAGGAAGAACAGGAGGGAATTTTGTGGCATTCCTAAAGTAGGTTTGACTCAGAAGCATCAGTCCCTGCAGCTTCACTAGCACAGGGACAGAGAATCCAAACGTGAGCTGGTGCTGTCCACAAGTAGGGACAGATGTTTGGGGTTCTAATGGGGGGAATGGAGGGGAGATGTTCTAGCACTTCCCATGGACTGCATGTTCCTGGGTCTCTGGGTTGTCCTCAGCACCGTGGACACGTTGACCGTGACCTCCAGCCTCGTTCTCCCTCAGCCTGCAGCCCTGTGTGGTCACGGAGGGGTGTGCACTGACCTGACTCTGGAGAGCCGGGGTGGAAGTCAAGGGGGTCCACCATGCCTCCGAGGTCACACATTTAGGGGCTCTGCCTGGGGGTCTGGACCGGCATCAGACACGCCCACAGTGCCTCTGCTTCTCCCCTGGTGAGAGCGTCCACAGGACCCTCCTGGGTGGAGTCTCCTTGTGCACACCCCGGGGAGGCTGTGCTTCCTGATACTGCATAGTCACCCTGGGAACTTGTGTTGGTTACAAGCTACAATGGGACAGGAGGAGAGGGAAGGACAGTCCAAGTCTCATGGACTCAGGAAACACCCGTCATGTAAATTCTTATGGATTCTGAGAGATACGAGCTGTAGAACAGTCACATCTAGGGACCCACTTCACCCACCTTCTCCAGAGGAGAATCACAGTTTTCCCAGCAACACTGGGGCCTCGCCTTCATCCCCTCACATCCCACACCGCGGTTTCATGTCCTCAGGCCCTCGATCTGCACACCTATTCTTACCTGACGCCCTTCTCCCTGACATCACAACCCAGGTACCTGCGGTAGAACCAGGCCTGCTCTGTGCCTGGAATCTTCCCAGGCCTGGGTCTTCACACAGCACCTGAGCTGCCTTGTCTCAGGGACCAGGGTGCCTCAGGTCCCTGGAAGGGATGGGCAGGCTCTGCTGTGACCCCTTCATTGGACTCCTTGACCTCAGACCAACTTCTTATGCTGCCCCAGGCCTCCTTTCCTTCCCACCTTCTGCCACAGGATGGGCCATCCAGGCAAATGTGTGTACAACCAGGGACTGCCCAGCCCCTCCCTGAGCCCTCCTGTGAGCCCAGAGCTCAGCTCACCCAAAAGACTGAGGGTGGTGGAGGGTGGCTTCTCCCTTTGGGAGAGCCCTGGGAGGAAGCCCCTGTTGAGACCACACAAAGGTTCCTCCTCAGGGGACTCCACCAGGCCACAGAGGACACAGATGCTGAGGCCCCAGCAGTGAGCACAGGGCCCAGCCTCCAAACCCAGGCCCAAGCCTCCAAACCCAGGACCCACTGAGTCAACAGTCCTTGCTGAGCAGCTGTGCAGAGACCACAGCAATGTCCCACAGCGCCCCCTGGTGTTGGCAGGGCACACATCTTTATGTTCCCTAAAGGCCTTGGAGCCCTGGTGGTCTCTGCAGCTCAGCAGGTCACTGACTGTACCCCCATGTCTATAATGGGACTCCCCGATACTATGATTCTGATCCACTGTGTACAGTCACAGCACAGTCCCTCACTCCACGATGGAGGCCCCGCCTATTCCTCATTGCTGACTGCTGGAATGCACATGCCTCTCAAATTCCAATGACGCTGCCTTTGACAAAGTCATGCACACAGTATGTCCACGGTCCACACACCTCCCTGTCCCACCAGCAGGTGGCTACAGGCAGGTTCACATCTACACTGTCTGGGACCACGCAGGTTCCCCCTCTGCGGTCTGTTATTTATCCTCACTCTATTGCATTCTTTGCATAATTACCAGTTATATTTCACACGTATACATGGGGTTAGGCCCCTCTCGGGTGATAAACCTTATACATACCCTCTACAATAAGTAAGAGAAAATCTTCTGCATCTCATTCCAGGGTTCTGGTGCCGGTCAGCATTGGGTCTTGTCTCCTCCCTCCCATCTCCCATCTGTGTGCTGTAACCAGCACACGTAGACCCTGGTGGCTCAATTGTAACTTACACGTGGACCCTATTGGTTACATGCTGGTCAGAGCCCCCCAAATTCGTATCACTGTTTTTACAGGAGACACAACAACCCTTCACCTTACTGCACATCCAGAAACAGTGTCAGCTTAGACCTACTGGGGGATGACTCTCATTTGCCCAGCAAAGCAGGAGCAGTTCTGAAAGAACTGACGGCAGAGCACCCCTACATCTGCTGGTGTCATCGCTGGCTCTGTTTGGACCCTCTAACTTCTGACGTAAGTGCCACTCAGACATCCTCTGGGAAACCATTTAGCCTATTTTCCTGAGGGAGGTGGGATTCCAAGATGCCGTGCTTGGGAAGAACCACAGGCTCAGCTGCTGGAGCTGGACTCTGGCTGTAAGGATGCTCACTGTCCTCTTCTTCCACCTCCCATTCTGGATGCCCCCCCCTTCACTGAGCACCTGGTCCAGATTTCTCCCTGGCAGGGAGGAGCAGACATCAGTTCCATGTGCCCATAGGCTCCAATCCCATGTCCTTCTCAAGATGTGGGCTACTTTTGATTATGTTTCTACTGTGTTTCACTCTAACATTTCTCTTCATAAGTCATAGCTGCACAATGTCACTGATGTTAGCCTGAAAAGTAAAAGCCAATGTGAGAGGCTACAACCATTTATTTGGGACAAAAAATAATTATAAATCTGGGGCAGAGATTCATGCAGTAAGCCACAATGTATCCAATTATGGGATGAAGGAAGTGGTTTTTTCTGCAAAAGGGGAGGAAATAGTTACATGAAAAGAAGGGATATATTTCTGTGGAAGTATCTTTAATGAGCCAACAAAGAAATTTCTAAGGTGAAAATAAGCAAAGTTATTCTTTAGCTAAACTCGGTGGGTCCAGTTCTCAAGAACACCTTGAATGGTGAGCCCTGTACTCAGGCTGTCTGCTCTCCCGTCAGCTGTGCAAACAGCTGTCTGGAGCAGGCGGTTGCTTTGACCCAGAACAAAGGTCAGGCGTTCCTGCCCTCAAGCACCACAGAGGCTGGAGAAGGAAGACAAACAAGGAACCTCCTCTGGGACGGGGGCTCCAGCTCCATTCCCCAGCGGCTCTGCCTCCTCTGCTTCTTTACGCCAGACTGTGAAGTTGTCTTGGTTGTTAAAAGCCGGCCAAGCCATTGTCAGACCTGACTGTGTGTGCGTGTGTTCTCGTGGGATTAATCTCTCCTTTGCTGCCCTGCCCATTCCCTGTGAAATTGTAGGTGACATTTGCTCTTGTTTTAAAGAGAACCTGTCTTCACGAAATGGTGGGTTAAAATACGTCACTGCTCAGAAATGTCGCTCAGATTGCACCCCCTGGGGCCGTGGAGAACAACCTTCTGAGCCCACACTCCCTGGATCTGCCTGTGTCAGCAGGAGATGGAGGATGGTAGCAGCAGAGGGTGCACTGAACCCATAGTTTATGTCTCACTTCCCCCCTGCACGAATCACTGTGGTGATGGTTGCCGTACCACAGACCACAGTAGTACTCGGCCTCGTCCTCAGGCTGGGCCCCCGACAGGGTCAGGGCAGCTTTGCCCCCGAGGAGGGAGCCTGAGAACCGGGCAGGGGTCTAGGAGAGTTTACTGCTTGCATGGTAAATCAGTGTTGTGGGGCCTTGGCCAGACTTCTGCTGGAACCAGCGTGGGTAGTTACTGCTGGTGACAGCTCCAGTGCTGGAGGCACAGGTGAGAGTAACTGTCCCTCCTGCGGACACAGTCAGGGAGGGCTCCTGAGTCACCACAGCCTGAGACCTGGACCCTGAAAGGAAAACAGACACATGTCAGGGATGAAGAATAAAGGCAGAGGGATCCCTCCAAAGGCCAGACTATGAAGCATCCACAGACCTGGGCAGAGGGTGAGGAGGGGGAGCAGGAGGACAGGAGTCCAGGCCATGGTGGACGCTTTCCGAATCCCCGGCCTGAGGCTGGCACTGCTCTCTGGGTGTCCCTTTATCTCCCCCTCAGCTCCCTGGGGGAGGGGTGTGTTTGCTGGGGCATTATGCAAATATGATCACACAACACCATCAAAGTCTGGGGCCTCAGGACAGTTTGTAGCTTTCCTGTGAGCAGAACGCAGTGGTTGTGTGAGCTGTCAATCTGTCCCTTGAGGGGAAGCACCAGTTAGACCTGTCTGCCAGGTCTAACTCAGGCCATGAATGTGAGCACAGGGCCCTTTCCATTAGAACCATCTGAGTGGGTTTCAGCCATGCACCTCTGAGAAGACCCACAGCGCCCCCTGGTGACGTCCTCGGGGGAACATTCAGGGTGGTGGGAACTGCAGAAGGATGGTGCCCTTCCTGAATGAATGAATGAACGAATGAATGAAAAAAGTTGACCTATTCCTGACTTCTTGCACAGTTTTCTTTCTTAATTTTACACATTTCAGTTCTATAATTCCCATTTTCTTTGTTTTCATGACCGCTATTTACATTCTGAGTTTTTCCTTTTCCATTTGTACCAAGAACGCTCACTGTTGCCCTTCAGAGGGATTTCAGGGTCATTACCAGACTGATGTCTGTCACTGTGTCTCCTCATCACAGTCCTCTGAGTGTCTGTGTCAGGTTACTTACTCTCTTTTCTCATCAAGTTTTTATTTCCTGCTTCTTGAAAAATCAGGCGGGGTTTTACTGGATCCAGGACTTTGGGGGGGTCACAGGAGGAGCCCCTGAGTCCCATCCCCTCTGTCTTCCCTCAGGCCCCCCCTCCTGCAGAGCTGCAGCACAGAAGGTCAGGGGGTGGGTGTTCAGCTCCCACTGGCCCCACAGGGGTGGAGCCCTGATTCCACTGCTCTGCGCTGTGACACCTTCCTGGGGACAGGGAGGCAGTGGCTGTCACCTGCTGGTTCCCTTCAAGCAGGGTGAGAGACAAACCCACTGCTGGTCCCTGCTGACCTCAGGGAGAGAAGCACAGGGCTGAGGGGAGTTTCTGTGCTCAGTGGGGGTGGGCACTCACTCTCCACTAGACTCGTTGGCCCCCTAACACCAGGAAAGGGGGGGACACCTGCAGTGGTACCTCCTCTCCCTTCACCTTGCCCTGTACCCCCTTATTCAGTGCTGTTAATGCAGGTGGGGGTCAAGGCTGTGCTCTCCATGGTCCCCACACTCTCCATCAGGGGGCGCAGAAGAGCACACTAGCTCTGCCTTGTGCCACTTCATTCAGTCTCTTTACTGAGTGATGAAGTTCAAGTTCAGCTCACCCCTGAGTGGCTGGCATCATGGGTGAGCATTTTTGTCTCGTTAGAGTAACGAGAAAAGCATGGTTTCGCAAAGTATGTTGGGGAATGTTTCTTTCTCCTCTGTTTTCTTTCAAACTGTGTGTTCGCTATTATTTCCCATTTAAATGTTTACTAAAATTTTTTTAAAGTCTACCTGTGTCCAGATTTGTGTTTTTGAACTTTGAAATAACAACGATAAAGAACTGAAAGAGCTGTCACGGCAAACAGGAAAATAAACAGAACGCATCTCTCATTCTGTCAGACATCACAGCAGACACACAGGGCACGCCGTCACTCGCTTGTGATTTTACAGCCAGTGTTGATATTATTGCGAATTCAAAATGAACTGCACATTATTTATGGAACATTAGTCCAGGGATTTTGATTAAGGTGATGTAATCTGAAATATTAAAAGGCAAAGCTATTCAAATCTAATTTACAATAAGGAGTGAATCGTTTCTTGAGTGTGGCCATGACAGACGCCATAGTGTTTCCTAACACTCCGAGGTCTCTGGGTCCCTGCCTGAGAGCCGAGGCCCCAGGGCAGCCAGGTCACAGTTGTGGGAACCCTGTTTTTGTTGTCATGGCACCAGGAGCTCCGAAACCGGGTCCACAGTGATTTTGTTTGCATTAGGAAAGCACGTAGCAAATGAGACATTTGTGTTGCGCCCATAAAGAAAGACAAGGGTGAGACCATGAGGTCTCTGGGTTGACAGCACAAGTGATAACAGAAGCCAAAGACTGCACCAGTGTTGGTCCCACTCAGGGACAGGAGAGTGATAGGTCATCAGAGAGGGGAGGACAGATGTTCACTTCACGTCCATGTGGCATGGGAGCTCTTTGTGACCAGGGTTTATGAAGGCCTGTGACTATGCTAATCAGTCTCCTCATCAGGCTGGTCCTCACAGGTGGTCAAAGAGGCTGTGAGCACCAAGTAGGAGCTAGTGAAGGGGGATGACTCTCAGGGAATCATCCCAGGTCCCAAGGTGGAGTAGGTGATCTGACCTGAGATTTTGGGACCATTGCCATGGCAACACTCAATGTGTTTGCTGACATATGTTCAGGAGAAGGTCATGTCGGATCTGGGCTCATCAAGAGGTCCATGGGGGTCAGCGGTGTGACACAGGAACAGGGGGAGCACCCGCTCCTGCTGACCCACAGCCCAGTCACCATCCTGAGTTTTTGACACACTCCAGTGGGGTACGAGAGGACAGGGAGACACAGTCAGTGCCTGTGGGCTCAGGAAACCCCACTCACAGGTGTCCCCATGGTCCTGAGTGGTAGCAGCTGAGAGAGCATTTCATCCTTGCACCCACTTCACCCACGTGCCTGAAGCAGGCTCAGCATTTCCCCAGCAATAGCGCAGTTTTCTTATCCTGTTTCGAACCAACAAGAGCTTTCTGGGCTACAGGCCACAAATTACCCCTTTGATAACCTTCTTTAGCTGATTTAGCTGAAGGCTTAGGGACTCAGAAAAGGCTCCAGGCCAGCTCTGTGCATGGAATTCCTCCTGGGCCTGAGTCTGTGCCAAGGATCTCACCTCTTAGCACCCCATCAGTGCTACCCAATGCTTTGCAGCCAGCCTTGTGCTCAGGAGCCTGGGAGGAAGGACAATGTCAGTGCTCTGCCCACCAGGACAGCAGAGTCCCTGCTGTGGTGGACAGTACCACACTGGGAGAGTTCCCAGGATCTGGGAAAAAAAAAAGAGCTCTCTCCTTATTTCAGGAGACAAACAGCAGTGTCAAATGCTCTGGTTATACTGCACTTGGGAAACAGGTAACATTTCAGTGACATCATGAATAATTTATTCTGTGTTGGTTCTGTTTTCCTGAGACTTCAGAAACATGGACTAAAGAATACAGACTAGACCCACTGTAACCCTGGAGACACTTTCAAGTAAGTTTGCAAATAGAGGAGTTGTTTTTAAATGTTCATTTGCTGTGAACCAAAACTCTGCTAGGCTGCGGTTTTTGTCCCACTTCCCCCTCTGTGTGTGTCACTGTGAGGAGCACCACTGTACCAGGTCATACAATAATAGTCGGCCTCGTCCTCAGGCTGCAGCCCTGAGATGGTCAGGAGCCCTGCATTGGCCGAGGCGTCTTTGGATGCAGAGAAGCGGCTGGGGACCCCGGAGCCCTGATGCTTGTTTGAGTCTGAGTAGTAATACAGCAGATACCGGGGAGGGCTCCCTGACTTCTGCTGGAACCAGTTTGTGTAGTAGCTGCCAACACTGATGTCACTGCTGAGGGTGCAGGTGAGTCTGGCTGTGGCTCCAGGAGATGCAGAGAGGGAGGGCGGCTGAGTCAGCACAGCCTGGGAAAAGGAACCTGCAGAAACATAGACACTTGTCATTGCTGGGGCAGAACCAAGGGAAGCTTCTCAGAAGATGGATCACAAAGGGAATAAACTTGGGAACTGAGCCCTGGTCCCCGAGGCCTGTCCCTGGCTGTGCAGGGAGAGAGGAGCACGAGGAGGAGAGGAGTCCAGGCCATGGTGCACACAGCCCCTGAGCCCACAGTGGGGCTGGGCTGTCCAGGCCTCCTTTTCTCCCCACCCTCTGCCAGGGGAGGGGCTGTCCATGCAAATGTGTGTCCATCCATGGGCTGCCCAGCACCTCCCTGAGCCCTGGTGCTGGAGCTCGGCTCACACCTCAGACAGTGGAGGATGGAAGTTTCCTCCACTCTTGAAGAATCACAGGGATCAGACAAGGTCGGGTGCATTCAGGGTAGCATGTCCTTGCAGAGCATCTGAATGAACCTCAACCACTAATTTAAAGAACATAAGCCCCCCTATGTCTATTGCCCCATTACTTACACTCACCAAGATATGGAAGCAGCCTAAGTGTCCATCAGCAGATGAGTGGATAAAACAACTGTGGGGCATTTACACAATGGAATACTGCTCAGAAGTAAAAAAAGAAGAAAATTTTACCCTTTACAACAGTATGGATGGACCTGGAAAATATTATCCTGCATCGAATAAGCCAGTTAGACAAAGACAAATCCCTTATGATTTCACTCACATGTGGAATCCAATGAACACCCTGAACTCAAAAGGAAAATAGAGACAGACTCTTAGATAGAGACCAGGGTGACAGCTAAAGGGGGAGGGTCAGAGGGTGGAGGGACTGAGCAAAAAAGAAACAGGACTCATGGTCAAGGACAATAGTAGGGTGATTGTGGGGGGAGGGGTGATTAAGGGGGACTGCATGGTATTGGAAAGAACTTAATTAAAGAAAGAAAAGGCACGGGAAGGAAGCACCTGCTGAAAGAGCTCCAAGGTCTTTGCTCAGAGGATCTGCCAGGGCACAAAAGACCCATCTGCAGAGTAACAATCAGCGAGTTCCAGCCCCTCCCCCAGCCCCAGGCTCCATTGAGTAAAGGGTCCTAGCTGAGCATCTGTATAAGGAGCCTAGGACAGTCCCACAGCGCCCCCTGCTGGTTGCATCCCACACTCCTCACCATGGCCTGAAGCCCCAAGAGCCCTGCTGGTCTCTGCAGCTCAGCAGGTTGCACATGCTTCCTTGGGCTTCATTCCTAAAACCAGAACGACTTTATGATCCAGAATTCCACTTGTGGGTATTTATCTGAAGAAAACTAAAACATCTCTAAAAGACATGTGCAATCCCAGACCCAGAACAGCATTGTTATACAACAGCCAACATATGGAAATCACCTAAGTATCTGTTGATGGGTGAATGGCTAAAGATCATGTCGTACATAATATATAATGTTAAATCAGTGTATAAACGAGCCTTTGACAGAAATGGAATCTTGTCATCTGACGCAACATGAACAAAAACTTGGGGGCATTATGCCATGTAAATAAGTCAAACAGAAGGACAGACACCATGATCTCACTTATATGTGTAATCTGAGACAACAACAAAAACAAAAAAACAACAACAAAAAAACTAATAAACAAAAAATACACAGAACAGATTGGTGGTTGCCAGAGGCTGAGGTGGGTGGGACTGAAATGAGAAGTTCAAAGGTACAAATTTGTAGTTATAGCATAAATCAGGCCCTGGCCAGAAAGCTCAGTGGGTTACATGTCTTGATAAGGCGAGGCTGTGGGTTGCACCTGTAGCCAGGGCACATACAGGAAGCAACCAATGAATGCACAAACAAGTGGAACAACAACATCCACATCTGTGTGTGTGTGTCTCTCTCTCACTGTCTCTCTCCTTCTCTTTCTCCCTGTCTCTCTCCCATCCCCTTCCTGCCTCTCTCTCTAAAGTCATTTCTCCTAAGAAGCCATTGTTATTTTTTTTAGAATGTTATAAAAGCCAATATCTGGGGAAAGGCAGACTCATCATCACACTGGGCACCATCATATGCAATTCCAGTCAGTGGACAGAACAATAAAATGTTTAGAGTAAACTAGTGCAGGAACAGGCACATTTGTAAACATTTCCAACTGCAATTGTACCTGCCCATGAACCAAACCTGAGTTCATTCTTGTATCGGCAACTCTAACAGGTCACTGGCGGGAGCATCACGCCTCCTCCTGCTGGTGATAAGTGTCAATTTCCATCACTGGGGTGAGCAGTCTGCCTCCCACCCGTGCCCACCCACCCACGTGATTATGTAACCACAGTGCACAGCACAGCCACACCTGCATTGTTACCTGTATCCCCCCGGGAACCCAGTTTATCACCTGGAGCACAGTTTTCTTTGCAGTTTCTTTTGCTGTGGGTATGACAGGTGCCATCACTGTCACAGCTACTTTGGTCAATAGATTTCCTCCCCCCACCCCGAGGGAAGTGGCTCGTGCCTTCACAGTGGGAACTGATGGGCTCTTGTCACCTTCTGCATGCCACCAGGGGCTCCTCAGCCTCCTAAACTGCATGTCATGTGCACACGTTAAGGTTCTGTCATTGTGCTGTAGAGTTCTGAGTGCATTTCACAAGGTCATAGTGCCATTTAGGTGACATTACATTGTCATGTCGAATAATTGAGTTGCTCCTTCTTTGTTTTCATATAGAAAAATTTACAACAGATACTCATACTCTCTCAAGAGTTTTGACCCTTCCAAAATGTGACATCATTAGAATCATGTTAAAAATGGCATCACCTTTTAAAAGGAAGCCCCTTGTTGGAGGACCCCACTGCTGCTCCCGGCTTGGGGTGAGCCCACACACAGCTGTAATACACACCCACGCACGGCCTGTGGGTTGCTCTCAGGTTGGGGAGACTGTTGATAAAGATACTTTAAACTTTCACATGCAGGTGTTTCTCTGAACAGAAATTCTGATTTCTTTTTATAATTTCATTTTATTTACTGTAACGTTTTAATTGAGGTATACTTGATATACAATATTATATTCCTTTCAGCTGCACAACATCATCACTCTATGTTGATACATATTGCAAATTCATCACCAAAATGAATCTACTAACTTCTATCACTACACATGGTAACAATGTTTACATTGTTGAGCTGCGAATGTTTGGGTTCTGCTGGTTTAGCTGCATCCACACACACACGATCCCGCATCTCTGCCCTAGGCCCCGTGCTGTCCACGACGTCCCCAGACCCACTTATTTCACAACTGGGAGTTGGTCCATTTCACTGCCTTTACCCACATGGCCACCACCTTCATCCCAGACCTCTGAAAACCACCGTCTGTCATAATTTTATACTTGTCAGTGGTCATATTTTGTACTGAAATCACAAGACAAAACTGCAGGTCAGCAGTGAGTACACTGAAGGGCATTAGAAGGTGAGATGCAAACAGCTGACTCATCCCTCACGCACAGCACACACAGTCTTCAGGCTCCAAGGTAGGGTCAGGAATCCAACACAATGTCACATTTTTGTTACCATTACACAAAATAGTAAATACAAACCAGTCTGAAAGTCAACTGTCCCCAGCTGGAGGGAGTTGGCCTTTCAGTTTTGTTTAGACCCTTAGTCTGGGAAAGTGCTGCTGTGAGTGACATTAAAGACAGAAGGGAGAGAAGCAACTTTCCCTCCCAGCGTCCCTGGGGGAACCTGGGCCCAGGACAACAGCCAGAGAATGAGCAGAAGTCACAGGGCACAGGCTCAGCCTGAGCAGCAGCAGCTGCAGTGTTCACCCAGCTCCCAGATGACACAGGGGTTCTTGTCTCACTTCCCCACAGGCCTGCAGCACTGTGTGAGCATTGAGATTGTCATCATAGGTCTGGCAGTGATAATAGGCCTCATCCTCAGCCTGGAGCCCAGTGATGGTCAGGGTGGCTGAGCTGCCAGACTTGGAGCCAGAGAATCGATCAGGGATTCCATACTCTTGAATGCTATCATAATATATGAATACTTTGGGGGCCTTTCCTGGGAGCTGTTGGTACCATTGCACAGAATTATCCCCAATGTTGGAGCTGCTTCCAGTGCAGGAGATGGTGACGGTCTGTCCTGGGTTCCCTGAAACTGAGGGCGGCTGAGTCACCACAGACTGGGCCCAGGAACCTGGGGAAGAGAGACACACAGAGATGGTGATTCTGGATCTAGAGACAGAGAAAAAAGTACAGCATGAGTATTCTCAGGGTCCATCCCCTGCCCCCATATGCAGTCACCTGTGCAGTGAGCCAGGAGGCTGAGCAGGAGAGGGGACAAGGCCATGATGGAGACCATCCCTGAGTCCTGCCTTCTGTGGTCCCACAGCTGAAGCAGAGCTCCTCCAGACCTCTGCCTTCCCCTCTTCATACTCTGACAGAGGGAGGGCCCACTCATGCAAATGAGAACTGCTCCCCACCCCCTTCTCAGCTGTTTGTTTCCTCCCTGGGCCCACACCAAGTGCCTTGGCTTGAGGATGCCATGGGTGTCTGCAGGGGTGGGGCAGTGTGAGACCTGTGCATTAGGGAAGTCACAGCTCTAAGCCACAACTGAGCCCAAGTCTCTGGGCATTGCCAGGAGGCTGGTTCCAGCTCAAATCACCCCAGTTCCCTCAGGAACAACACCCGAGTGCCATCTAGTGCCCAGCCCCAGACTCGCCGTTGTCTGTGGGGACCAGAACCTCTCAGACACAGCATCTGACTTCCACTTCTGTCCACTGAAAACTCCCTTAGGGCCAGGCCAAGTGTCCGATCTTGTGGACTTCCCATCACTCCGGGGAACATCAGTGTTGTCCTCACAGTCCTCAGGGTGAGCTTCTCCACACCTCCCCGGGTTGTCAGTGTCCGTGCTCAGGAATGACGCGGTGTCTCTTACATAAACCCTTAGACCAGTATCAAGTCCAGAGCAGTGACCAGCCCAAGGCGGGCAGGCATGTCCCCTTCTGTGTAAGACACGGGTTTGTTGCTACCTGGTGTAAGAGGTCTCCTTCCCTGTGGGTCCCCGGCAGAACTGAGGAGAAAGGGCCCCTTCTCTCTAGGGACTGGGTAGCTGTGGGGAGAAAGCCCCTGCTCATCCCTAGTGTGGGACACTGTGTGACCCTTTGTCATTATCCCACCTGCAGGGGACCCTCGGTCCCTACACGCAGTGAGCAGCCATCCTTCCTGGGCGTCAGCTCTCACTCTCACAGTGGACAGTTGGCCGGGACCTTGCCCTATGGCATTGTGTGTGGCACGTCTCTAAGAGTAAAGAGGGCAAACATGCAGAAATATCTAGGCAAAACCTGTATTGCTGCCATAGGATTTCATTACCACAGTTTACCCAACTTACCTACAAGTATGTTATTGGATATACAAGTCACCTCAGTAAGGTTTAAAAATTCAGTGATGATAAATACTGATGGAAACTGTGTTCAAATACCCATAGTAAAGCACTGGAAATGCTGGTCTTGGTTGAAACGGTGGCTCTGAGACAGATGTCCCAGGTCGCCCACTCCAGGGCTGCTGCTGTCCCCAGGCCACACTGTCCACCTCTGCGGTGCTGCTATAGGTGACTTGTTCCTGAGACCTGGCCCCGCACGGTGGGCGCATGTGCCAGCACAGCCCGGAACCAGGAGCCTGAACGATACAACACACAGAGGAGCTGAGGCTTGTGGAACGGGGCTCACTTTGCCCACCGCTCAGTTCACTGGAGGAGTCACAGCACAGAGGCCTGGATTGGCAGAGAGGCTGGGAGGTGAGCTTCGTGACCGAGGGATTTCTGAAAGGAGAGAGTCGCCGGTGAGGGAGCTCAAACCCCTCACAAACTCAGAGGAAGCCCTGTGTGAGGTGGGGGTGGGAAGATGTAAGCAATGAGTTACAAACCCTTTCTCAAGTTCTCACTTGATAAAATGATAAACTGTTCCCCAAATGCAACAGTCATGGTAAGCGTTGCCCCTCTGCTTAGCGCTGCTCAGGGGAGAAAGGCTGTGGGAGCCCCGGAGGCGGACTCACATTCCCCTGGGGCTGGGGCCCGGGAGGAGGACGGGGACACTGGGGTGTGCTGGTCGGAATGTTCAGCACATCCCCCAGCTGTCGGCAGGGGCATCTGCTGTAGGTGACACGGACACCTAGCACAGCACCAACAAGCCAAGGATGTGGTTGCTTCAGTGGGCCCGGAGTTTTCATGAGGCATCACCAGGGCCCACGTACCAATGCCGCACCCTGGCACCCAGAGCCGCTGCCTCTTCCTGGGCCCCAGGCCCTGAAGGAGGCTGGGTGAGCAGGGACAGATGCAGGGACCTGAGTGCACAGGGCAGGGACCACACTGCAGGGAGGGGGCCGCGCTGGGCGGGACGCCTGCCTGGGCGTGAGCATCGGGAGCTTCACCTGCGTCGTGTGTGATGTCAGGGAAGGGGAGTCCCTCACGTGGGGCAGGCGGCCTGAGTCCCTGTCCCTTAGCCCCGGAGCCCAGGCCCAGCAGCCTCCCACCCGCAGTCCCGTTCCACAGCCAGAGGAGAGGGAGGGCCTGGGGCGCTTGATGCTCTGTCAGCTTCCACACCGAACTTTCCTCTGGTGGTTTCTGTGAACATGTCTGAAGGGTGTTACTCCTGCAGCCATTAGGCTGAAGAACGCAGATTACCGTCTACAATGTGAGAGGGCCTCGGCCAGTCAGTGGAAGGGCGGATACAGCCAAGACGGACCTTCCCCAGGAAGATGGAGCACTGCCAGCAGATGGCCTCAGAGCCAAACCACGCATGTCCTCATCTCCCCAGGCCTCCGACCGGCCAGCCCTCACGGAGGGTTTGGGGTTCGCCAGTGTCTCCAACCATGTGAAACAATCCCTTAAAATTCCTTCCTTGAGATTATGTATAAACGTGTGTTTGTACATATGTATATGTGTGTATGTACATTTGTTACTTCTTGAGATTGTGTGTGTGTGTGTGTGTGTGTATATATGTGTGTTTCTGTGTGTGTATGTGTGTGTATACATGGGTGTGTGTATATACATGAAGAGAGACAGACAGGTCTTTGTCCTATCTCTTCAGCCCTGAAGGAACACTGAGTCACTCACAGCCCTTTATTCAATTCTCTGTCCTACTTTAGCTTTTTCTGAGGCCTCAGATGACCCTGTTCCATGGAACCACCTCTGATACGTGGACACAGGGTGGCACAAATGGACCATTGTGCTGTGGGTCCTGCAAAGGCCATGAGGGGTCAGAGTCCCGTGGACCACAGGTTCCAGCTCGCCAGATTCCCACCATGCACATCAGCTGTCCCGACCCTGCCCATCGCCCCCCAGACCAGGCTTCACACACCTGGTCCGTCACAGGGCACGTCACTCGATCCAGCGACAGGCATAGACAGCTCTGGAAGTGAAATGTGATTTGAGAGGAAGATCTTGGGAATTTTCCCTCCAGGGTCACAGATGTGGGTTCCGTGGGCAAGCCCTGGAAATACGGAGGGAGACACCAGATTCCTTTACCAAGTGAGAAAGTGGGCTTCATCACCTGAGTGAATCCTGCTGGGGAACCACTTGTGAAACAACATAAGTTCCCAGCTCTGGGGACCATATAAGTCCTGAGAGGACACAGCTGCAGAGTCCCCATCATTAAACACTGGGTCCAGCCCCCAGGCCAAAGCTCCTGTTAATAAATAGTCCTTAATGAGCTCCTGGGTAAGCTGAACAGGGCAGCCCCACAGCGCCCCCTGATGGTCAGACAGCACACATGTCTCCCTGAAGCAAAACCCTGAGAGCCCAGCTGGTTTCTGCAGCTCAGCAGGTCACTGGCTCTATTCATTCACACATCCAGGGTCTGGTTCCCAGATGCTGTGACTCCCATGCACTGTACTGGTTCCTGGTGCATCTCACTCCCAGAAATCCTCAACTGTGGGAGATGCAAACTTCTACCTAAAAGAAAAATTAATTTGGATTTCCCCCAGTGATGATACTGCAAAAGTAAATGCACAGAGACTTTCATGTCCAATGTCACAGATGAGGGGGCCACTCTTCTGGTTGGAAGTCTCATAATGGCTGCTCAGAAAATTTGCCAGCAGCACACGCAGGGGGCATGTGACATGCAGAGGAGGCCTATTCAGCACACATCTCAAGTCACCTGATACACACACAGTTTTCACAGATCTGATGTGATGGGGCAACAATAATGGCTGTTGAAGGCTTCACACTTACCAACGGAAATGTAGCATGCTTATCCATTTCAGAAGTGGCCTTTTGACCTTAGTTGGTGGAGTTCTGTGTACCTGTGTCACGTGTTTCTTGTTAAGGTTTTGTCTTAGGTGACCTAACATTTGTGTCTGTCATAAACAAATCTCTACCTACCTGTGTTCTCTTACTGATTGTCTTGTTTTTGTAGCAAGATAAATGTGAGATTGAAGTATTTTTATGTCAACTATTATGTTTTTCAGTTCTTCCATTTCCATTGAGTTTGTTTTCATGATATTATTTCAACTCTGAGTTTTTCTTTTTGCCCATTTGAAACATGCAGGCTTATGATTGCTCATCAAATGGATGTTGGGATTGTTCTCAAAATATACCAGTCACAACATTTCCTCATCTGAGTGAGCTCAGTGTCAGCATGAATAGATTCTCTTTCCCATTCAAGTTATTTTTTTTAACATGACAAGCCATGTATTTACCCGGGATTCAGGATTTGGGGAGATGACACTCAGAGGAGCTTAGCAGAGAGAGAGTGAGGCTTGGACTTCAGTCCTGCCCGGCACCCCGCCCACCCACACTGGGCAGGGGCTCCTCATCCCCCGGGCTCCTCCCTGTGCCGCAGGTGTCCCCGCACCCCACTCCTTCCTCTAAGGGGTGACCTCCTCTGCATGCGGACTTCCTCCTGCTCCTCCTGCCACTTAGAGAATTACATTGTTGGGACCGTACAGGTGCCTGAGCCCTCAGAGTGAACGTGTCCTCCACTCAGAGAATGGAGGGGCCGAGGGCATGGAGACCCCTGCACACCCTCTATTTCAGGGCCTGGGGTGACTGGCTCCTCTCTCTCTCCTCACACTTTACTTCCCACCATGTCATCCCACTGCCATAAACCTCATCAATTGTCCCGTCCTCACCTGCAATGGGACCTGTGCTCCACTTATAACCAGTCAGAGGGGGCGCCTCCAGGAAGAGACCAGAATCTTTCGGAAGTGAGATCTGCTCTCCTGGTGCTCGCCCCGCTGACAGCATCCTCATGAGACAGTCACAGCACTTCCCTCCCAGGACGCAGCCAGGTCCCCACAGCCACGGACAGGTGACGCCTATGCAACACAGAGAGTTGATGTGCCCCGTGCCTTCTTCAGAGGAGGCGTCAGGCCGTCACAGGGGTACAATATGCACTCGTGGAGTCAGTGAGAGTGGAGTGGGACTGGATAAAAAAGTAAGTATGTGCACACACACAAACACACACACACACACAACCACAGGAATGTAGTAGATTAGGGACTAAAGACATAATCATGCTAACAACCTGTACATGAGAGGAATACAAGTCTGACACACAGTAGATTCAGGAGGAGGTGTGTTGAGTGAACACAGAGCCACTGTGGACAGTGAGGGAGGCTCCGGCAGGTCCCCGGGGACGTCAGGGTCACCATACTGATCACTCTCCCTGAGCTTCAGTGCTCCTTTGACAGCCGTGTTGCTACCATCCGCAGTTCAATGGTCATATTCAGCCGCATCCTCGGGCTGCAGGCCGGTGATGGGCAGAGAGGCCGTGCTGCTGGCCCTGGAGCCAGAGAACCGAGCCTGGATCCCTGAGGGCAGAGAACTTCTGAGCATCACAGTTTGGGGGCCACACCAGGAACCCGTTGCTACCAGCCTGCACCAAGGATCCCAGCACTGTAGCTGTCTCCAGGGCAGGAGAGGCTGACCTTCTGTCCCCCTCATTTTATTCTCACTGCAGGTGGAGAGTGAGCATGTCACCCCCACTTTCCTGGTGCCCTTCCTGCGTCACTAACCAAATGCCCGGCCCACAGCAACTTCCCTCATTGATCCGAATGATCCATATCTTTTCCTTTGCATTCTTACTTGTTATTAGGACATTCTGGGCCCCACCCCATACATCCATGCTACTCTTACTTATTCTGCCAATTCCAAACTGAAGACCAGTCTATTGATGAGGCCTGGTTGGCCCATGTCCCTGCCCACCCTCAGGACCAAACCCACCCACATAAGTGTCTCCCATGTAGGTGCTTTTTCCCACCCTTTACACTCTCCCTCACAGCACAGCTTCAGGGGCTGAGAGGAAGCAGATAGAGAGCTGAAAATACACAGCTGGCATAGTTTTGTTTCAGTGGTAATTAAGAACAGATTCTAAGTCCTTCAGATAAAAATTCACTTTTATCTCATCCCTGGAACATCCAATGTGTATCCCAGCATGAATTCGAACTCCTCCCCCTTAGGACAACCCCACAGCGCCCCCTGCAGGGTCCATGTCTCAATCCTTCCAGGTCTTGTGACCCACCTGAGGAATGCAATACAGTGTTCGTGATTTTGGATGATTTTACTAATCACTCTAAATCTCACTGGTAAGTGGTCCTGGAATTTTGGTCCACACAGAGAAGAGTAGAGACTGTTCTATCTTCTGTAGGACACACCTTGTCCCATGTGATCTCTGAAAAACATTTAGTGTGTGAGCAGGCTGAAAAGATAGTAACAATGGATTACCAAAATTTGTAACTACAGACAATAAGGAAACAATTGCACATCCCCAGGCACTAGGAAAAGAGTAGCCAACTGAAGAAGTGACAAGAAATGCCGCCCTCAGTTACCCTTGGTCCCAGGCACCTCAGGGGTGACAGCTGCAGGCTGAAAGAGCACAGGGAGGTTTCAGTCTCACTTCCCCGTGACTCTGGAGCATCGTGTAAGTGTCACTGCTGCTGTCCCATGCACCGCAATAGTAGTCAGCCTGATCCTCAGGCTGCAGCCCCGAGATGAGCAGGAGCCCTGCATTGGCTGAGGCATGTTTGGATCCAGAGAAGCGGCTGGGGACCCCGGAGCCCTGGTGCTTCTCTGAGTCTGATTTATAATCCAGGAGGTACCGGGGAGGGCTCCCTGGCTTCTGCTGGAACCAGAATATATAGTAGGAGCCAACAACAAAGCCACTGCTCAGGGTGCAGGTGAGGGCAGCTATTGCTCCCGGAGACACAGAGATGGACGGCGGCTGAGTCAGCACAGGCTGGGAGAAGGAACCTGCAGAAACACAGACACCCATTATGTCCTGGAGGAACAACGAGACAGAAGGACACTTTCAGCGTGTGGGGAGAGGGAGTCCAGGGAGGTGGGGTGTCAGGACATCCTGACCTGTGCAGTGAAGGAGGAAGATGAGGAGGGAGAGTGGGGTCCAGGCCATAGTGGGGATGCCCCAGTGCTCTGCTGAGGCTGACACCCTGCTGGTCCCTCTTATCCCCTGAGACACAATAGAAAGGGTTCTTTATGCAAACTCACTCCATCCTCTGGCCAACCAAATCCCTCCCAAGGCCCTGTGTGCCCCCCAGTGTCCTGGTTCACACCTGGGAGGGGTGGGCCTGGACTGGGCCTCACCTGAGGCTCCCCAGGGGCCCAGTGATCACAGACACCAGTCACCACATGCCTAGTTTCCCAGCTGACAGCCCACAAAGACCGCTCACCAGAAAACCTCAGAGCCCCCGCTGCCCCACCCAGGCCCATCACGCCCGTGACCAGGCAGCGGGTGACTGACTGAGACCCTGTCCTCATGACCGCCTTGTCCTCCGCCCACTCCCTGCCCAACTACAGAGCCAGGCCCCCCTCAGGGGCTGCCTGCTTCCTCCTTCCAGTCTGTTTTCTGTTCGGGCCCCTTCACCTAGAATCACCCAGACTTCACCCCACTTTATAAGGAAACTCCAGGCAATGGCGCCTCCTGCATGAGCTGCACGCAACACAGACCCACAGGAGCTGAGAACACGGACAGTTAGGCCATGTGGCCACCGCCCAGGCTGCTCACGAAGGCAGGTTTGTCACCTGCCGCGGGGCCCTCACTACTCAGCTCTCGGGACTCACAGAGCAGGTACGGGGAGGTCTGTGGTGAGTGTCCTTCTGTGCTTGCTCGTGTTCTCCAAGTGACGTGGGCCCTCTCCCAGGTTGACAGCGCTCTGTTTTGGGGGCTTTATGAATAGAGCCCGGGTGTCTTCTTTCATCAGGCGACTTGATTCTCCTCGTCCAGACTTCTCCTTGGTTTCTGACTACCTTTGCCTTCCCTTCCTACTTGATACCAATCCGGTCACTTTAATGATTTTTAAACATGTATGTAGATATTTTTGGAGAAGGGAGCTTTCATCCCCACTGCAGACCCGCCAATTCAGAATCCGCGCTGCCCAGGCCCCAGAAGCTCCCTGTGCAGAGTGAAGTCGGGGGGGCTCTGGCCTCGCACACACGAAGGCCCCGCAGGGCTTGTGCTGGGCAGCGCTTCCCCTCCTCAGTCTCTCCTCTCCCCGCGCTCAGCCAGCAAACTCTCGTCCTGCTTCCCCTGCCAGCGCCTCGCACCCAGACAGACTTCCCCAGCCTTCCCCCTGAGAGTGGGAGGCGTCGCCCCTTACCTCACAGAACACAGACCGATGACGGAGGGTGCTGATAATGCCACGATGGTCTCCACATAAGGACACTAGCAAACAGTGGGACCGATAGAATGGCCACAATTTGCATTACTTCCTACGATCAAAATAATAGTAGCAATTGTTATATGTTTGTGTAGGTGTGAGACAGGAGAAATTAAGCTTCAATGAAAGAGTAATTGATAAAAGCTAAATATGTGAGCACAAATTTGACGATAGTGTGGGAAAATTGAGAATGGAGGTTCTGTAACGTGTGCACGCTGGGAAACACGGTGACGATAATTGTTCGATGCTCTGGTTTCCTGGAGATGCCACGAAAATAGGCCACTGCTCGGTGGCTCACATTCACAGGAACATGCTGTCTCATGCCCCTGGAAGCTAGAAGTCTGCATCATGGATGGCAGGCACCTGTCCCTCTGACACCTGCAGGGGACCCTTCCTTGAGCCTTCACAGCTAACGGAGGTTTTCCCGACATGACTGGGGTTCCTCGGCCTGCAGCTGCACAGCTCCAGCCCCTGCCTGCGCCTTCACACGGCAATCTCCTTCGCTCTCCCCGTCATCACTGTGGTCTTCCATGGACACCAGTCATGCCCGACTGGGAGGCCACCCTACCTCACATGGCCTCATAGTATCTAATTACACCTCCCAAATCATATTTTTAATAAAAACACCCTTTGAAATAATGGGGGTTGTGATTTCATAGGTCTTCTTGGAGTACCCAATTTACTGGCCCACATTTGGGAAGAATCATGCTTCCCCAAACCTTATATTTTAAAATATTTTAAATGCAATACATACACTTACACTCCAATAAAATATTTCTTGAAAAGCAAACTTTGCTAATAAGCAAAAGGACTGTTTCCCCTGATTCCTGGGGGAACACCGCTGGACAGGGCCCTTCTGCAGGAAATGTGTTGGGCTCCAGCCCTTCATTCTAACTGAGCAGTTACAGCTCCTCCTGGACTGCGTCGCAGATGGATTCCACTTTCCGGGGCATGTTTGACAGGTTCCACACCCCCGGGCCCCGGCAGTGGTCTCTGGCGTGGGTGAGGTGGGCGAGGAACAGGGCACAGGGTGAGGGAAGCACCAGGGAGACAGGAGTCCAGGTCATGGTGGACACTGTCCAAGGTCCCCTGGCTTCAGGCTGGGGCTGCTGTCTGGGTGTCCTTTTATCTCCTCCTCAGCTCCCTGGGTGAGGGGTTGTGTCCCCCCGTTGGTGGGACATCATGTAAATAGGAGCTCACAGCACCATCCTATTCACAGTCCTCAGTCCAGTTTGAACCCTCACTCTCAGGAGGAGTCTGTGAGCTCTGAGTCTGTCCCTTGAGAGGAAGCACCTGCTGTCCCCTCTAACTCACACCAGTGACCATGGGTCAGGGCCATTCAATTAGAACCATTGAGTTTGTTTCAGGCCCTGAAGCTCTGCGAAGACCCACAATGCCCCCTGCTGACGTCCTCTAGCTTATTCATGGTGGTGGGAACTACAGAAGGAATTATCAATATAGGTCCTTCTTTTCTGTCAAAAAGTAAAATAAATAAGTAAATAAGTAAGTAAACAAACAAATACATAAAGTATTACCTGATCTTGATTCCCTGTAGATAATTTTCTCTTTTTATTTCAACTATTGTTCTATCAGTTCCACAGTCCCCATTTGTTTTGTTTTCGTGACTTCCGTTTCAATTCCGAGTTCCTCTCATTTCCTAATGCTCGTGGTTTCCCATCAAATGTACCTGACGATGCCGCCTGAACACGTCTGTCATTACCGTCGTCCGTCTCATGTCTGTGTTACTGTCAGCGGCGCGTCTTTTCTCTGAGTCTGTGTGAGACGCCAGGTGCTTTTTTCTGAGTTCTGGACATTTTGGAAAACACATTAGGGTCCTCTGGGTCCCCTCTACTCTCTTTCACCCAGTGACCCCTGTTTGGAGCGGCACCAGGTCAGGGGGCACGTTCGGTTGCCACTGGCCCCAGCGAAGGCGGAGCTGACTGCAAGGCCAGCTGTGTGCTGCTCTCCCCTTCCTGGGCACAGTGAAGCAGAGACTGTCCCCAGCGGGTGCCCATCCAGTGGAGTGACAGACAAGCCCGCCGCCGGATGTGTGAGCTCCTGGGCGGCAGCGGGGGTGGGCGCTCAGCTCCCCACTGAGCCCTCTCCTGTGACCACACCAGGGACAGTCCAGGGCAACTCAGTCCCAACTCCCCTGCCTCCTACTTCTCACTTAATGCTATTAATGCAGGATGGGCTCAAGGTTCATTTCTCAAGGGCCCACATAGTCACCATCAGGGGGCACACGGGTGCAACGTAGTGTTGGTCCCAATCAGGGACAGGGCAGTGATGGGTCACCGGGGAGAGCTGGGCAGGTGTTTCCCTCCCGTCCCCAGGTAACGGGATCCCTGGTGGCATTAGGTTGTACTGAGTCCTGTGACAGTGATAATCAGACTCCTGACTGGGCTGGAGCCCAGAGGTGGGCAAGGAGGTCGTGAGCACCACCAAGGAGCCAGAGAAGATGCTGAGCCCCTGAGGGTCAGTGACCTCTGTCCTAAGTCACAAGGTCAGAGATCTCCCTGGGAGCCCTGAGGACCCGTAGGTTCACTGCTCCCTGTGCAGGAGAAGGGATGGTGGATCTGGGCTCACAAGAGCTTCCCAGGGACAGTGAGCCAGGCGTACCCTGGGGACATCCTGCTCCTGCTGGCCCACAGCCCGGCCCACACCCTGGAGTGCTGGAAAGTTCCAATCACATCTGAGAGGAGAGGGGACACAGTCAGGGCCTGTGGGCTCAGGAAAACCACTCACGAATGTTCCCATGGTTCTGCGTGGTGGCAGCTGTGAGAGCACCTCATCCACGGACCCACTTCTCCCACGTGCTCTGCAGAAGGCTCAGCATTTCCCCAGCTGCTGTGGGGCCTCCCCCACCATCGTGTGACACAGAAAAACAGATTTTCTGTTCCCAGGCCCTGCCTTTACCCATTGAGAACCACCCCCCTGCAACTTCACAACTGAACTCAGGGCCCCAGCAGGGCTCACAGGTGAGCCTGCCCCTGGAATTCCTCCTGCACCTGAGTCTTCACCCAGCATCTCACGTCTGAGTTTCCAGGCCCTGAGACATGATGGTCCTCGGCCCACCCACATCCCAGGGGCCAGGTGGGAATGGGACAGTCTCTGCTCTGAGCCCTCCCAGTGCAGAGTCTCTGTGGAGGGAAACTGTCCCCTGCTGGGACAGCCCTGAGCTCTGACCAAGGAGAAAGGCAGGAAGGGCTGTTACCTCATTTCGAGGGAGAGAAGGCAGTTCCACAAGCTCTGGTTTTATTGCATATGGATGACAGCATTTATCTCATGATGAATAATTTGTTTCTGTTTTGATCATTTTTCTCAGATATTAGATACACAGAATAGAATATTGAGAGTACTCCCATGATGAAACAGAGGTGCCTCCAGGTATACTTTGCATGTACACAGGTTATTTTATAATGTTGAATTGTCATGAACCAAAACTCTGTTAAGCTGAGGTTTTTGTCCCACTTCCCCATCGGTGTGAGTCACTGTGAGAAGCATTATTGTGCCAGACCATACAGTGATAGTCGGCCTCGTCCTCAGGCTGCAGCCCAGAGATGAGCAGGAGCCCTGCATTGGCCGAGGTGTCTTTGGATCCAGAGAAGCGGCTGGGGACTCCGGAGCCCTGGAGCTTGTCTGAGTCTGAATTATACAATAGGAGAAACCTGAGAGAGGTCCCCAACTTCTGCTGGTGCCAGTGTATGTGGTAGCCACCAATTCTGATGTCACTGCTGAGGGTGCAGGTGAGTCTGGCTGTTGTTCCCAGAGATGCAGAGAGCGAGGGTGGCTGAGTCAGCACAGATTGGGAGAGGGAACCTGCAGACACAAGTATTCATGGGTCATGAGGCAGAAACCCAAGTAAAGGACCTGATGTTTTTGAGTAATATTGGTGAATGCCCAGGATCCCAAAGTTCTGTCCCTACCTGTGCAGTGAGAGACAAGCATGAGGAGGAGAGGCGTCCAGGCCATGGTGCACACAGCCCCTGAGGCCACAGTGGGGCTGGGCTGCCCAGGCCTCCTTTTCTCCCCACCTTCTGCCAGGGGAGGGGCCGTTCATGCAAATGTGTGTCCATCCAGGGGATGCCCAGCCCCTCCCTGAGGCCTGGAGCTAGAGCTCAGCTCACACCCCAGACAGACAAGGGTGGAGGTTATCCTCACCCTTTGGTAGAGCCCATGGAAGAAGCATCTGCTGAGACAGCCGAAGGTTAACGCACAGGAGAATAGGGAGACCTGAGAGAAAACAGAGGAGACATAGCTGCTAAGTCCCCAGCAGGAGCGCTGGGCACAGCCCCCAGACCCTGGCACCTTTGAGTAAAATGTCCTCACTGAGCAGCTGTGTAGGGAACACAGTGCAGTCCCACACCACCACCTGCTGGTGACAAGGCACACCTGACTCCTTGGACCAAAAAGCCCTGAGAGCCCAGCTGCTTCCTGCAGCTCAGCAGGTCACTGGCTCTATTCACACATCCAGGGGTTGGTCTCCAGATATCATGACTCTGGTCACTGTACGCATAGTGCGGTGTCTCACTCCCAGGGGTTCCTTCAGGTGCAAACATGTACTTATATGATAAATCAATTCGTTTCCCTCCCTAGTGAAGATGTGGCACAGCACATGCACAGGGAGCTTCCTGTCCCACATGGCAGATGACGGACAGCTGATCCGGTTTGAAGGGCTCACAGGGGCTGCTCCGGGAAATGACACAGAAGAGGGTTTCCCAGGACTGCAGTCAGTAGCATATTCAAAAATGAACTATTCTGCAAATATTTTAATTCATGGGATGCATTTGCAGTTTTTATGGAAATCTGATTTAATTTAGTATGTAACTGGTGAAAAGCAATGGCTTTGGTGGTCTTTATATTTACTAGTGGAGACTGCTCTTTATTTGCGAAATTGACTGAATAGTCTTATGTTTGCAGTGTTCTCGTTTTCTGTGTCACATGTTTCTTGTCAGAATTCTGTCTTAGGTGTCTTAAAATTAGTTTATATTTCAAACAAAGTGTTCTTGTAGCTTCTTATTCATTGTCTTATTTTAGTAACAAGCTAAATGTGAGGTTTTGATGCGTTCGCACCTGTGCTGAGTGTCTGGGCAGTTGGAGCAGAGACCAGCATGACCCTCTGACCCGGATCCACCTCTGCTGCCCCTGTGCCCACAGTCCCCTGGTCCCCACACGTCTAGACTCACGGGGACTCCTACTCAGTGACTCTGACCACAGTCACTGGCTCACCTTGGGCACTGTGTCCTCAAGACACTCGAGGGGTCTTTCTCATGCAGCTCAGGCAGGTCACCCCTGCTCAAAACCCTCAGGGGCTCCCCACTGCTATTTGCACAGAACCCCAGTTCCTCCTCTCTGCCCAGGGGCCTCCATGGCCTGTCCCTCACCACCCATGGCTGTGAGCCCACCTTTGGCTCCTGGACAGCAAACTCCCTGACATCTTTGTAGCTGGAAAACCATGGACTCCAGTTTGTCCTATGGTCTCCATCCAAGTCCAATTCTTCTCTGTCGGTGGGGAAAGTGGGCTTCACATTAGATTACTTAGAGAGAAAACACAACTTTTGGCAACTTTTAGTTTTTCTTAATGACAGGATATACCACACCATCATGCATAAAAAGAGAGAATTTACTGTAAAGTGAGAATTTTGAAGTTCTAAAACTTATGAAGAATAGTTCACAAAACCACCTGTCTCTACTCAGTGTCATCCACAGGACCCCTCCTGCGTGTCTGCCCTCCTCCGTGACTGCAGCCCACCCCTGGCTGCCTGTGAAGTCACACCCACTGGAGAGCGCTCCGTCAGACCGTGCATCTGCTCATGTGCATGTTTCAGATGCCCTCAAACCCTGGCACGTAAAAGCAATGCATTACAACTACTCCCATGAACGTATGTGTGTTGTAATTCACTCAGACGAGCCCAGATTGCCTGGAACGTTGGCCCAGAGCAAGCACAGAGAGGCTTGGGAGGATGACTGGTTCCTTGTAAAAAGGGCACGGTCCTTCCTAAGCCTCAGATAACATAATGCCAGGGCACACACATTCTCTCTCTCTTTCTCTCTCTCTGTCTCTCTCTCTCTCTCTCTGTTTGCCAGGTTCATTCATGTCCTCTCTCCATGGTGACATTTCGCTCCAGCAGCCAGTCAGGGCCCACAGCAGGCCCCGTGGGATCCAAAGGACGAAGCTTCCATACGAAACAGAAACACTGGACACGGGCCTGTGCTCCAGCCTTGCTGAAGCCACAGCTGAACGTTTTCCATGGCGGGACAGACGGACGTGTGACACAGCAGCAGCCTTCTACTTCCACCCGAATAAATCTTGTCACCTCACAGTCTCCCATGAGTGAGTCCGAGAAGTGCTTTTCTCAGGGTCCCGTGAAAGGACACGATTTCCGCCGGCAGCACCAAGGGTCACCGGGTTCCCTGGGGTCACACCTGCTGCACGCAGGCCTCTCCTACCCCCGCTCAGCACTGCGGGAATGTTTCTCTCTGGAAACAGGGCAGTTCTGTTTGATTTCAGAGAACTGTATTTTCAAACAGATATTTTCATTGACACTGTAAAGATGAACAGGTTTGAGGGAATGACCCCCTTTTGTGTTAATAGAACGAGTGACAGACAAAGCAAACTCCTGAGCTGGTGTTGGTCACAGGGAAGGACAGGGCTGATGAGCCAGGCAGGGGCCAGGAGGGCAGGTTCATCCCTTGTCCCGTGGGGCAGGAGAGCTGTGTGGCATCGGCTTGTGTTCAGCTCTGAACCGATGATCACCAGCCTCTCCCAGGGGCTGGAACCCAAAGCTGGTCAAGAGGTTCTGGTGACAACACTGAGTTCGGAGAATGAGACTCAAACCCAGGAAGGTCTCTCATAGAACTTCTGGGTCACATATGTAGGGGCTCCACCTGGGAGGCCTTGGGAACATTGCCATGGTCACCCCCCATGTGTCTGCTGCTTCCTGTGCAGGAGAAGCTCACCTGGGGTCTGGGCTCCTCAGCAGCTTCATGGGGGAGGAAACACAGGCACACACTGGGGACTTCCTGCTCCTGATGCCCCGCAGCCCAGCCCACAGCCTGGATGGCTGGGGAGCCCAGGGAAGTGTGAGAGGACAGGGGGACAGTCAGTGCCTGTGGGCTCAGGAGAACCCACTGACAGTCATGAGGTCACCAGACATGGAGGGCACCCAAGGGCTCAGTGTCCAGGGTCAGGCTGAAGGGCCTGGGGCCGTAAAAATGTGGAGGAAGGGCCACAGGATTCACACGTATGGCATTAATTTGTGGGTGACAGTGACCGTCTGGGTCATCACTGGTACTTGCAGACACAGCATTGTGAGATAAGAGAAAATATATATTGGTCTCAGCCTCCTGACCTTGACATTTCCTGGGAGACAGGTGTTCCTTGTGTTCTAAAGAGGTGGCTCTGGGTGGGCTCCTGGGGGAGGACGGCTCACTCATAGACAGACGCAGGATGCAAAGCCTGAACTTTTCAGACCTGCCCCCCATTTCCTTGAGGAGGGAAAGGGCTCAGGTGGAGTCAGCAAACTAATTGAAACCACGGGAGGGTCCGGGGAGCCTTGGAGTTACAGCCAAGGCCCTGAGTGAAACCAGGGGATGTCCTGCTTGTGACCGTCACCTGAAGAGCGGGCAGTCCCGTGGGATGGGGCCCTTCACTGCGGCCCTGACAGCGTCTCCGGGCAGTCGTGTGGGAGCTGAGTTGGTGTCACAAGGAACTGCTTGTTGTGAAGAAAAATCACTCACACATTTTTGCCCAGAAATGTCAGAAGTGAAGGGTTTTGTGTGAATACAAAAGAAGACACAACAGTGGGGAAAAATTGTGATTTTTTTCTTAAAAATATTAATTTTGTTAAAATTTACTCCAACACTGTGGGGACAACACTGTCAGGCTTTGTCACCCCTTCAGCGAGAGTGACCCGGGGACGTCCTGTGCTCTCACTCATGACTGTGTGCTGCTCCGCCCCCTTCCATGGACGTTTCTGACTGCAGAGGAGCCCACCTTGCAGAGGCCCCCACAGAAGCTCCCGTGAGGCTCAGAGCATAACCTCTGGGCCCAGGGGTTTCTGTCTCACTTCCTCGTCATCTGAGCCACTGTGAGTGATGGAAGCTGCTCCCACTGCCATGCTCTGTAGCACAGTAATAGTCGGCCTCGTCCTCAGGCTGGGCCCCCGAGATGGTGAGGACAGCTTTGTTCCCAGAGATGGATCCAGAGAAGCGCTCAGGGACCCCAGAGGGGCGGTGGTTTGTGTCATAGATGAGCGTGCGGGGAGCCTGGCCTGGGGTCTGCTGGCACCAGTTAGGGTAGTTACTATTGGAGACTGACCCAGAGCTAAGTCCACAGGTAAGCGTCACTGTCCCTCCTGGAGACACGGACAGTGATGGCTCCTGGGTCACCACAGCCTGAGAGCTGGACCCTGAAATGAAAACAGACACATCAGGAATGAGGAAGGAAGGCACAAGGTCCCTTCCAAAGCTGGTCTCTGAAATGTCCATGAACCTGGGCAGAGGGTGAGGAGGAGCAGGAGCAGGAGAGGAGTCCCGGTCATGGTGTCAATGTGTCCAGGACACTCTGGCCCCACAGCTGACACTGGACACTCTGGCGGCTCCTTTATCTCCCTCAGCTCCCTGGAGGGAGGGTTTGTGTTTCAGTCATGCTTGATGCAAATCTCAGCTCTTTATTTCCCCACCCTCAATTTCGTGCATCCTCACCCAGGGCCCGCTCTACTGTCGGGAGTCAACAGCTGGCCTGCCTGTGGGCTCTGAGTTGGTCCCCTGGGAGGAAGCACCTGCTGTAAAATGTACCTCAAGCCCGTGAGCTTGTTGCCTTCAGGGTCATTAAATCTGAATTGACTGCAGGCCTTGTTCACCTCAAGTGGACCCACAGCGCCCCCTGGTGACAGCCTCAAAAAAATAATACCTATGGCGTGAATTATGTAGAGCAACTGTTGTATTTCTTTCAAATCTGTTGTAAACTTTGAACATCCCACTTTATTGTCCAGGTATCACCAGGCTCATGGTCTTCCATCTCTGTGAATACTTGTTGGTTCTTTTTCTCCCAGTTCCTGGAATTCAATGTAACTGTTAGTCTGTTCTTCAGCCCAACTAGTGGGGTTTTAGTCACCAAGTGTCATTTGTATTTCGGTAAATTTTCTTCCATTTGAATTTATAATGTACATTTCATTTCTGAGGTTCACTCCCTTTTCACTCGTTTAAACGGTGACCATAAGTGTTGTCAAGGTAACTTCATGATTGTCTTTTAAAATCCATGCCCCATGATTTCCACCTCTCAGTCATCTCAAACCGAATGCGGGTCCGTCTGCCGGTTGCTATGAAGCCGATACTGAACAAGCAAGTGCTGCTGGGGCCACACGGCTGCTATGAAAAGGGTGATTACATGTTACTGGGAGACAGAGTCAGAGAGAGAGAAGGACAGTCTTTATTAAACAGGGATTAACGTGTTTTCCATGTAAAAGTGCACCCATGTTTCTGTGGGCATTACTGACAGTGTTATTATACCCAATATTATACCTACGGTATGTTACCATCATACCTCTGTAGAATGACCATCCTTCTTTTTTCCTCAAAAATTTGGGCAAAAAAACGTGCGCATTATATATGGCAAATACAGTACATTATCTTGGGCTTGGGAAGGACCAGGCACCTTTCCAAACTAACCAATCCACTTCCCAAGCTTTCCTGGGCTGGCACAGATCCTCCCCTTAACCAATCCATTTCCTGCATCTCTCGGAGGTCTGTGTCCCACATCCAATCCAATCTTTTCCCCAGGCTGGACACTCCTCTGTTTTAGTTCCTACTGTGCCTGCTGCAAAGTTGAAGCAAACCCCACCCCATGCCATCTTGGCCTCTACTGGGCATGTGCCCACCAGGAAAATTTCTTCTGGTGTTTTATCCTCCCTGGGTAATGACCAGCAGCAATCCTTCCTGCCCACTCTGTGGATTCAGAAGTCACCTGGGAAAGGAGTGGAGCTGTAGCTTTCTCACACAGCAGGCCCAGTGTCTGATTCCTCTCCACAGCCCATTAGGTTCAGCAATGTCTGATGCCATTGGCTCCCTTCCTTGATCAACATCTGGTTACCGATGCTAACACAGCAATGAGATAAAGGGAGACAGAGAACGCAGAGGTGGATGTGCATAAGGAGAGACAGAGACAGAGGGAGACAGGGAATGAGCCCAGGAGAGAGTGGACCTGTGGAAGTCAGGCTTCTCATAACTACACTGAATGGCCCCTCATCACTTTGTCCTACTCTGGTGTTAGAAAACAGTCAGAAAGTCCATCCAGCCCCAAAGCAGCAGGGATCACACAGGGTGGGGGAACAGGAGGCAGGAACACTGGGAGCCATCCTGGGGCCCCTAGCACACAGGCCGCAGGAGGCACTTGGCCCTGAGTCTGTCCACACTGGAGCCCTGGAAGGTTGCCTGCTCGAGGGATGATATTGGGATTTCAGGTCCCTTTAACTTTCTCAGGTGCCTAGGATGCAGGCAGGAGGATCTGTGAGTCCCCGTTGATCCAGAGCAGACCCGGTCTATTTGCACTGAGTTCTGTGCTCTGTCAGCCTCCATGTGTCCCTCCCACTGCCAAGCCTGTGCATGAGTCCTGAGGATCTTCCCCCAAGGGGGCAGGCACCTCAGGTGTTTATAGCACCATACGCCTCAAGACACAATAGGAGGGAGATGCTAGAAAGCTCCCACTCACAGACTGGGAGACTAAGGCATCTCGAGAAGATATAACTGGTTTAGGGTCCCCTCACTGGTGAAAAGGAGGAGCCTGATGCCAGGTCTGTGTCCTCAAAGCTGAGGCCCTGGCTGCACCCAGGTCCCCCCAGGGCTAGGGGTGGGTGTGATGTCACCTACGTTGTCATTCAACATCACACAGGTAGTATTAACAATGCACTTAAACAAGAAGAAATCCGTGGTTGGATCTTTACATTGATGGGGACAGACATGTTGTCATTCCCCAGCTCTTAAGGTGGGCCACAGTCCGAGGACCTATGGGGCCAGTGCAGCTGGGACAGAGGCCTCTGTCTGGGAGCTACAGGGACAGGGGTTCACAGTGAGGGCCAATGAGAAGGTGGCAGCTCTGGAATATTCAGGAAAAATGTCAGTGGTCACTGACAGAGATGCTGGACGCCCAGTCAGAGTTTGGGTCTGAGGTGACCAGAGATGGTGCCCCCATTTCAGGGCCTGGGCTTCAGAGCAGAGCCACTCTGTGTCCCCAGCTGATGGGGAGCTGACTTCCTGTTCTGTCTGAGACCTGCTGTCCAGGAATGGGCTGCATGAGGTGCTGTGAGGACAGCGGGCGGGGCAGGCACACCCAATCCCCAGGGACTGCCCTGGAAGAACCTGGCCCAGGCTGGCGACACCAAAACCAGAAGCCAGAGGTGTCCTTAGTGGCACAGACTGGGACGTCACCTCCCTGAAGATGAGAACGAGCTTCTACTGGTCTCAAGTCCCACAGGCCTGCGGCTCTGTGTGAGCACAGAGGACATTGTCACAGGGTGGCTGTGAGAGGCACTCTTGTCCTCAGCTCTCAGCCTAGTGAGGGTCAGGGACCCTTAGCTACCAGAGCTGATCCTGGGAATGGATCGTGGGCCATACAGGGTGGATCTCTCCTGAGTGATGGGCAGGGTGGAGGTAGAGAGGGGACTTGTTGGTGACAGCTCACACTCCGGGCCTTCCTGACGTGCACTGACGTGGACACAGGTGGGTTCCCTGTCCCTGGTTCTTGCTGACCCATCATCATGGACTCTGTTCCCAGCACAGCCTCCCCCTGACACACAGGGCCTTCCCCTCATTTGAGAAAACTGCACAATATGTAGCTGCCACAGACAGGCCTCAGAGGCAGCGTTCAAAAGATGTGACACATGTTCCTGTGACAGTCCCCTGTTGTGGGTCTCAGACCTGAGTTCAGGCTAAGCAAACCGAGAAAGCAGCTGTCTTCTCAGACGAGTGGGGACTGCCCCGGGGAACTGCACTGCAGGGGACAGCAGGTTTTTGTCTCACTTCCCCACGGCCCTGCAGCACTGTGGTAGCACTGAGACTTTTGTCCCATGTTGAGCAGTAATAGTTGGCTTCGTCCTCAGCCTGGAGCCCACTGATGGTCAGGGTGCCGACACTGCCAGACCTGGATCCAGAGAAGCGGTCGGGGATCCCAGAGGGTCTACTGCTAGTATAATAGATGACGGGTTTAGGGGGTTTTCCTGGGACCTGTTGGTACCAGCCCACATAGTAACCACCCCCAATGTTGGTGCTGCTTCCAGTGCAGGAGATGGTGACGGTCTGTCCGGGATTCCCCGACACTGAGGGCGGCTGAGTCAGCACAGCCTGGGCCCAGGAGCCTGGAGGAGGGAGACACACAGAGATGGTGATTCTGGGTCCAGAGACAGGAGCAGGAAGAAGACCCCCAGGTGTCCTCCCAAAGTCTCCTCCCCTGTCCCCTTATCCAGTCACCTGTGCAGTGAGCCAGGAGGGTGAACAGGAGGGGGGACCAGGCCATGGTGGAGTCCATCCCTGAGTCCTGCCTTCTGTGGCCCCACAGCTGAAGAAGAGCGTCCCCCACACCTCTCCCTCCCCCTCTTCATACTCTGAGAGAGGGAGGGCCCACTCATGCAAATGACACCCCCCAATTTCTGATCCCTCCCTGGGCCCTCTGTCAGGTACCTGTGCCTGGGGACTTCAGGGGGATGAGGGGTGAGCCTGTGTGAGACCCGGGGCATGGCAAGGTCACAGCTGTGTACCCTGAGCAGAGGACACCAGGCAGTGCCAAGTCACAGGTCCCAGTTCTGATGACCCCAGACCTCTAGAAACAGTCCCTGAGCGCCCCCTGGTGCCCAGACCTAGAAATACCACTGTGTGACATGCTACTGAGTCCCATCATACACAGATCCTGCCTCCCCACAGCCCTGTTCCCTGACCTGCTCCCTTAGGGGCGTTCCTGGTGCCCCCCAATGGGGGGTCCCCATCACTCCAGGACATGGTCATGTCCTACTCAGACTCCTTGGGGTGAGTTGCTCCACATGACCCTCGGCTGGTCATTGTCAGCACCGTGTTGCTGCTTTCCCTCATGTCGTCTTCCCTGGAGCAGGACCAGGCCCAGAGCAGTGACTGTCCCACAGCGGCGTGAGCCCTGTTTTCAGGACACTTTTATTTTACACTGTGACTCCTCCCTTGTTAGACATTAATCTGTATTTCTCCATGACAGAAAAATAGTCTTTCAATGTATTTTCTCTCTTTCAGCAGACAATAAGTATATTTTATGCATATAAGTTTAACCATGCTTTACCTAGTGAGAGGGAACTTCATTGTTTCATACATTGAATAAGTAATTCCCATGGTCCCGTGTATATTGGAATGAGAGCAGATATCTGAGTTTTTGATTCAGGTTCTCTGATCTCAGCTTCCTGGACACAGAAGGGGACAGTGACAGTGACAGTGACAGTACCACCTGTCACCAGGACCCTGTGAGTGTGGATCCTGAGACATGACTTCAAGGTCACCTGGGGAAGCACCTTGGAAAGAAACCCAGAAGGGGATGCATCATGGATTGTGGGGCCCCAGGCCCAGGTGCTGGTCCTCTGGGACTGTCCTCACCTGAGGGAGGGGCAGGGGAAGCAGAGGCACCCAGGGGATGTGGGCAGGGTCCCCATTGCCATTTGTAAACCTGCTTTCCCCATGTGAGTCCTGCTGGGAAAGGAGGCCATACTTCGGACTTTCTGTTGCCTCCTCCCTTTCCCAGGAATATGTCATTTCAGACCATTCCTCACAGATGGGAGGGGGTGTGGCTCTCCTAAGAATTCAGCTTTTGGGGAACATTAAAAAGGTCAGAGGTCAGAGCTGCTCATTGGTGAGACTGGAACCACCTCACCCGTTTCCCTGGCCAGTCTCCAGTGTCCACACACCAGACCCAACTGACCGATGATGAGGGTGGAAGGCAGAGTGACCCACGTGGTGGGACCAGCTGGGGAAACTGTCTGTCTTTGTTCTCTGATGGCTACCCAGGCCTGCCAGCCATGTGTCAGCCTGTGACCGACCCAGTTCCAACCCCAGGGACAGGCTTCACCTTCCCAGGAGGAGTGAGACAGTCCCCGCCCTGGGCACAGTGAAGGTGTCAGGGTGCTGCTGTGAGGGATCTCGTGCAGGCCAGGGCTCCCGGTCTGTTGGTAGCAGGGTCCCGTTGTCCTCACGGGGCAGGCTGCTGTGGGGTCACATGCCTGGTAATGCCCAGGGGGTTCCCTCCCAGGACGAAATCTGCGTGGTGTCACCAGGGTCAGTCAAACCTCAGAATGCTGGAAAACTAGTGATAACCCACTTGTCTTCTGGAAAAGAGATCTCCCTGAGTCACCGCTGAAGGAGCAGGGCAGTGTGGGTAAAATTTCCACCACAAGGCTCACCTTGGGACTCAACCACACTCACCTGCCTGTGACCTTCATCCAGGAGGTGCACCTACTCCCATCCCACCCAGTTTCAAGGACCACACTCTCCCCACATCCCATCCTTCACTTCCTCCCTCTGAAACCTGAAAACCAGACTGTCCTTCTCCTGCTCTCCTGCTCTGTCTCAGTCCAGCACCAGGCTCATCTCTCACCAAACCACCGCCTCCTCCTGCTCACGGACCTGACTCTCATCCCCTCCCATCCTCCACTGTGCAGCGGCTGGAACTCGGACACTTAATCAGATTCTCTGTCTTCCCCGTCACATCCTCTAGTGCTCCTCACCCCTACCTGAGCCCAGCACACAACAGGTGTCCACCTGGTGGTGAATTATATGGGCCCAGGAACAGTCAGCCTTCTGGAGTCAAACACAGCTGAGTTCTGTGTGTGTCCCTGGTGCCATCCTGACCAGTCACAGATTCTCCTGGGCAGCCTGCCTCTGGCATCAGGAACTATCTGCTGGGTGACAGACCATCAAAGGACATGTTGTTTTCTAACACAGACTTTGGAGGCATACATTGAGACAGCGGACTACGGGTTCTAGACTGTGCTCCCTGATATGAGTGTGAGATACTACATTCTGCTTAAAGAAATAAACTGTCAGGGATCCAAAAAATTCTCTGTTTGGTTGGGAAAGTCTTTGTCCCAGTGTGCAAAAGGCAGGAGAGCATTTCCCATGTTGGCCTTTACCTAAGCTGGTCCTGGCAGGACCTGCCCCACAGTGCCCCCTGCTGGTCTCTGATCCAGGGCCCACCAGCCCCCGGACCACAGCGCACACTCCTTCAGGGCACCCTGATTTGACCCTCGAGCCTTTTGGATGTCACTGCCTGCAGCATGAGAATGAGTAGGCTTCTCCGTGGAGTTGGGAACTAAGACATTATTGTCTCCTGAAATAAGCGACTCAGAGAAAGACAAATACCATATGATTTCACTCACATGTGGAATCCAATGAACACCCTGAACTCACAAGGAAAACAGAGACAGACTCTTAGATAGAGACCATGGTGACAGCTAAGGGGGGAGGGTCTGAAGGTGGAGGGACTGAGCAAAAAGGAAAAAGGACTCATGGATGTGCACAAGAGTAATGTGATTGTGGGGGGAGGGGTGCTTAAAGGGGGACTGAATGGTAATGGAAAAATATCATTAAAGAAAGAAAAAGCATGGGGAGGAAGCACCTGCTGAGACAATGCCAAGGTCTTTGCTCAGAGGATCTGCCAGGCCACAGAGGACCCCTCACCAGAGTAACAATCAGTGAGTTCCAGCCTCTCGCCCAGCCCCAGGCTCCATTGAGTAAAGGGTCCTAGCTGCCCTTCTGTGTAGGGAGCAAAGTATGGTCCCACAGCGGCCCCTGCTGGTTATAGCAGACACTCCTCACCATGGCCTGAAGCCCCAAGAGCCCTGCTGGTCTCTGCAGCTCAACAGGTTACACTAGTTCCTTGGGCTTCATTCCTAAAACCAGAACGACTTTACGATCCAGAATTCCACTTGTGGGTATTTATCTGAAGAAAACTAAAACATCTCTAAGAGACATGTGCAATCCCAGATCCAGGACATCATTGTTATTCAACAGCCAACATATGGAAATCACCTAAGTATACATTGATGGCTGAATAGCTAAAGATCATGTCATACATAATATATAATGTTAAGTCAATGTATAAACGAGCCTTGAAAGAAATGGAATCTTGTCATCTGACACAACATGAACAAAAACTTGAGGACGTTATGCCATGTAAATAAGTCAAACAGAAGGACAGACACCACGATCTCACTTATCTGTGTAATCTGATCAACAACAAAAAAACTAATAAACACAAGATACAGAGAAGAAATTGGTGGTTGCCAGAGGCTGAGGTAGGTAGGGTGGGACAGAAATGAGAGAAGAAGTTCAAAGGTAGAAAATTGCAATTATGGCATAAATCAGGCCCTGGCCAGGTAGCTCAGTCAGTTAGTTGTGTTGAGATGAGGCAATGTCGGGGGTTCGATCTGCGTTCAGGGCACATACAGGAAGCAACCGATGAATGTGGAAGCAAGTGGAACACCAACATCCGCATCTGTGTGTGTCTCTCACTGTCTCTCTCCTTCTCTTTCTCCCTGTCTCCCCCCCACCCCCTTCCTCCCTCTCTCTCTAAAGTCATTTCTCCTAAGAAGGCATCGTTATGTATTTTAGAGTGTTATAGAAGCCAATATCAGGGAAAGGGCAGACTCATCACACTGGGCACCAAAGTATGCAATTCCACTCAGTGGACAGGACAATCAAATATTCCTGAGTGAACTAGTGCAGGAACAGGCACATCTGTAAATATCTTCATATGCAGTGCTACGTGCCCCTGAACCTAACCTGAGTTCATTCTTGCATCGGCAACTCTGACACGTCACTGCCGGGAGCATCACGCCTCCTCCCCCTGGGGATACCTGTCAGTTTCCATTAATAAGGAGAGTAGTCCTGCTCCGACCCGAGCCCACCCACTCACGTGATTATGTAACGACAGTGCACAGCACAGCCACACCTGCACTGTCACCTGTATCCCCCTGGGAAGCCACTTTGTCATCGGAGCACAGTTTTATGTGCAGTTTCCTGTGCTGGTAGTGTGACAGCAGCCCCCACTGTGACAGGTACTTTAGTCAGTAACTTTTCTCCCCACCTTTCCCCTGAGGGCAGGGGCTCATGCCTTCTCAGTGCAAACTGATGGGCTCCTGCCACCTTCCACATTCCACCAAGGGACCCTCAACTTCCTAACCTGCATGTCATGTGCACACATTAAGGTCTATCATTGTGTTTCACAGTTTTCAATGCATTTCACAGCGTCGTAGTGCCATTTAGGAGACATTACACTGTCATACAGAATAATTCAGTTGCTCCTGCTTTGTTTTCACATAGTCAAATTTAAAACACACCTTGATACTCTCCCTACACTCTTGCCTCTTCCAAAATGTGACATCATTAGAATCATGTTAAAAATGACATCGCCTTTTAAAAGGAAGCCCCTTGTTGGAGGACCTCTCTGCTGCTCCCGGCTTGGGGTGAGCCCACACACAGCTGTAATACACACCCACGCACGGCCTGTCGGTTGCTCTCAGGTTGGGGAGACTGTTGATAAAGATACGTTAAACTTTCACATGCAGGTGTTTTTCTGAACAGAAATTCCAATTTAATTTCATAATGTCATTTTATTTACTGTAACTTTTAATTGAGATATAATTGGCATGCAACATTATATTCATTTCAGCTGCACAACATCATCACTCTATGTTGATAAATATTGCAAATTCATCAGCAAAATGAGTCTACCTAACTTCCATCACTACACATGGTAACAATGTTTATTATTTCTTGTGCTGCGAATGTTGGGGATCCACTCCTGCAGCTGCATTCACATACTTATGGCCACAGAATCTCGGCCCCAGTCCCCATGCTGTCCACGACATCCCCGAACCACTCATTTCACAACTGGGAGTTGGTTCCCTTTCACTGCCATTACCCATGTGGCCACCCCTTCACCCCAGACCTCTGGAAACCACCAATCTATTCTAATTGTATGCTTTTACATGGGCATATATTACAGAAAACTCATTGAAAATCAGAAGACAAAACAAAGCACTCAGCAGTGATTACACTGAAGGACATTATAAAGTGAGATGCAAACCGCTGACTCACCCTTCACCCACAGCACACACAGTGCTCAGGCCCCGTGGTAGGTTTAGGGGCCCAAGAAAATGTTTTATTTATTTGAACATCACAAGAAAAACTGAATGCAAACCAGTCTTGAAGTCAACAGTCTCCATCGTGTGGGAAAATGGACTTTCAGTTTCATTTAGGACACTCAGTCTGGGAAAGTGCTGCTGTGAGTGACTGTGAGGACAGGAGGGAAAGAACCATCCTGCAATCCCAGACAGTGTCCCTGGGGGAACCCGGGCCAAAAACATCAGCCAGAGAATGAGCAGAAGGCACAGGGCTCAGGCTGAGGCTGAGCTGCAGCGGCTGCAGTGTTCAGCCAGCTCCCAGGTGACACAGGGGTTCTTGTCTCACTTCCCCACAGGCCTGCAGCACTGTGCGCCCGTTGACATTGGTGTCATAGGTCTGGCAGTAATAATCAGCCTCGTCCTCAGCCTGGAGCCCAGTGATGCTCATGGAGGCTGAGCTGCCAGACTTGGAGCCAGAGAATCGGTAAGGGACCCCTGAGGCTAGTTTGCTATTATCAGAGATGAGGAGTTTGGGGGCCTTTCCTGGGTGCTGTTGGTACCAGTGCACATCATAACCCCCGATGTTGGAGCTGCTTCCAGTGCAGGAGATGGTGAGGGTCTGTCCTGGGTACCCAGACACAAAAGGTGGCTGAGTCACCACAGACTGGGCCCAGGACACTGGGAGAGAGACACACAGAGATGGTGATTATGGGTGTAGAGACAAACAAGAAAGTACAGCATGAGTTTGCCCAGGGAGCCACCCCCTGTCCCCATAAGCAGTCACCTGTGCAGTGAGCCAGGAGGGTGAGCAAGAGAGGGGACCAGGCCATGGTGGAGACCATCCCTGAGTCCTGCCTTCTGTGGCCCCACAGCTGAAGCAGGGTTTCCCAAAACCTCTCCCTTCCCTTTGTACTCTGAGAGAGGAGGACCCATTTATGCAAATGATTCCCCGCCCCACCTCCTCAACTATTTCATTCCTCCCTGAGCCCAAACCACCTACCCCTGCCCCAGGACCCTGTGCATGACTGTGAGGTGGGGCTTTGTGAGACCTGTGCATTGGGGAAGGCACATCTCTAAACCTCAACTGGCTGGTCCCAGCTCAAATCACCCCAGTTCCCTCAGGAACAACCCCCGAGTGCCCTCTAGTGCCCAGGCCCAGACTCCATTGTGTGTGGTGACCAGAACCCAGAAGAGACAGCCTCTGACTTCCACTTTCTGTCCACTGAAAACTGCCTTAGGGCCAGGCCAAGTGTCCCCTCTTGTGGCTTCCCCATCACCCCAGGGCACATTAGTGGTGTTCTCAGAGACCTCAGGATCAGCCTGTCCACACCTCCCTGGGATTTCCATGCTGAGGAATAGCATGCTGTCTCTTACTTAAACCCTTAGGCCAGTATCAAGTCCAGAGCAGTGACCAGCCCCAGGCAGGCATGTCCCCTTCTGTGCAGGACACGGGTTCCTTCCTCCCTGGTGTTAGAGGTCTCTTCCCTGTGGGTCCCCAGAAAAACTGAGGAGAAAGGGCCCCTTCTCTCTAGGGATGGGGCGGTTATGGGGAGAAAGCCCCCTGCTCCTCCTTAGTGTGTGATGTTGAGTGCCCCTTTGTCCGTCATCATCCCACCTGTAGGGGACCCTCGGTCCCCACACACTGTGAGCAGGGATCCCTCCTGGGAGCCTGCCCTCCAGTTCACAGTCTAAGGTTGCCCGGGACCTTGCCCTATGGCATTGTGTGTGTCACGTCTCTACGAGTAAAGAGGACAAACATGCAGAAAGTTCCAGGAAAAAAGTTTAATTGCTATGATAGGATTTTATTAAAACAGTTTATAACTAGGGACCACCTACACAAATTAAAATGCATGTATGTGATAATACATAAATGTCACCTGAGTAAGATTTGAGTTAAAAATACAACCGTGATAACTATTTATAGCAATTGTGGTGAAACTTGATGGAGAAGCACGGGGAACACACTGCCTTCTGTTCTTGGTTGAAGCGGAGTGTACACATTTCCTACAATCCTTCCATTCTACAGCTGTGAGCTGTGCACTGTGGTCTGAGCTGCAGATAGAAAAGCTCGAGTTGGTGACCAGCCAATCCCCGTGAAGGGCTGCATTTCTCTCTCTTCCTTTCAGACCCTTCCCAGTAACAGAAAAGCCACCGCAGACACAGCCTCCAGGAGAGAGGGTGTGGGTTTCAGGCTTGTCTCTGGGGAGGGCACCCCTCTAGTCCCTGCCACTTGTGTCCAGAATTCTCAGAATAAAGAAATTGCCCCGGCCGGTGTTCCACAGAGGGTTGAGCATGGGGTTGTGAACCAAAGGGTCACCCTGAGGGTCGATTCTGAGTCAGGCCACATGCCTGGGTTTCGGGCCTGGTCCCCCGGTGGTGGGCACTGAGAGGCAACCATGCATTCATCTTTCTCTCCCTCTTTCCCTTCCTTCCCCCCTGTCTCGAAATAAATAAATAAAATCTTTTAAAAAAAGTTGTTTACTCATCATCCCATTGACAGCCACACAAAGCCAACTGCTCCCAGAAGTTTCTGGCAATGATCCCTTGTCTGAGTCATGAAAAAGTGCAGACATAAGGGACAATATACCTCATGTCACAGGCCCTTTTGAGAAAGAAGAGTTGAGAAGGAAGGTGTTGAGCCTGGCTAGAGGTGTCCCAGGTAGTGACTGAGTGAGGGACAGCCCAGCCCTGAGAGCACAGGGAGGTCGTGTCTCACGTCCCCACACACTGGGTGCACTGTGGGAGCAGCCCTGAGGCTGCTCAGAACTTGGAACAACACAGAACTTGGCACCCTGGTGACCGGGCAGCCACATTCTAGAGAAGCTTCTCCTCAGCTCACTTGGCTGCAGATGCTCCAGAGACGACACATTCACTTGTTTTGTCCCCAGGGAGGGAGGCACTTGCCTCAGGAAATCACGCAATGACAGCGACCTCACACTTTGTAAATGTTGTCAGCCAAGATTCCTCTGATCCTTTCCTGAGGGACCCAAAGATGACCCAGAGAGGCTCAGGGGGTCCAGTTCTGGCTCGGCCACCACTCAGATTCCACCAGGGCAGCCCTCTGTCCCCTCTGTGTCATGTGTGTGGAGGTAAGGAGTTCTCGTGGGCCGGTCCCACACGCACCCTCCACAAATGCAGCCTGAGGGGGACCAGAGCCTGGCCTGGTGGTCACTTTCACACCCCAGTACAAGGCTGGCAGGATGTGGAGTGTGGGGCACCCTCTGACCGCAGTTTATCCTGAGCTGGGGTGGTGAACCTCCTGTCCCAGGGGTACAGTTATGGGGAGACACAGGGCTTAGCTGATGTGGGAGAAGAGAGTTAATTCGGTAGGAAGAACCCCATGGACCGTGAGGGAGGCCTCCAAGGCCTCCGGATCAGCCCCTGGTCACGGTCATTGCAGAGGTGCCCTCAGGATATGGGGAAGGAGAGGATCGATGGGCCACCTCTCCACCTGCCCTAGTGACATGCAGCTGGGCCACAGCACCTATAAGGCCTGCAGGGGCACAGGGTAAGTGTGGCCATTGGGGGGCGCTTGTTTTCCATAAAAAATTCCCGGCTGGCTGGTGAACACCCTCAACCCAAATGTTGCCAGCACTGTTTCCCACGGTCCCTCCCACAGTCTCCATATGGTCCAGAATCTTCGGCCCCAACCTGGATCCCTGGGCTCATCTCCCCTGGACTCGGCTCGAGAACCTGGCACTTTCGGAGGCAGAGACCGACAGTGAGGTCCCTGGGAAGTGCGGTGCCTGGGAGCCTGTGGGGCGGGGCCGGGTCTGCTCACACAGAAAGGAAACCCGGACCTGGTGCTGGATCAGGAGGGAAGTCTGGCCTCAGACCACCCACCTGGAGGACTGCAGGCAGGGAAGGCGTGCTGTGCTGGGTCCTGGGCTGACGCTTCTCTGGAAGCTCAGGCTGTGGTTGGTGTTTGGGGAGCACATGGAAAGACAGGCACATGGGTGATCTTTTCTCGTCTTGCAGCTCCAGCCCCAGCCAGCAGGCAGAGCCGGCTCCAGCTTCAGCACCTGCACATCCTGAGGTGCCAGGTGCAGGGGCAGAAGCCAGTGCAGATGTAGGGGCCGCTCCAGAACCAGAGGAACGTCCGCCTCCGGAGCTGCTCCAGAGCTGCAGGCCGTGCCAGCAGCAGCATCCGTTCCTCCCGCAGCTCTGCAGGCTGCACGTGCACATGGTGCATGGCGGGCCCTGACCCTCTGACACCTGCAAGGGGTCCTCCTTGCCCCTCCAGGGTAACAGAGGTTTTCCTGAAATGCCTGGCGCTCCTTGTCCTGTCCTGCACAACTCCAGTCTGCCTCCACCTTCGCAGAATGACTGTTCTGTGACTCCCTGATTTCATGTGGCCATTTACTTATAGGGACGCTGGTCACATGCATTCAAAGGGCCACCCTACAGTAATACGGCCTCATCTCTGCTCAGACAGCATTTGTAAATAATGGCACATGGTGAAGTACTAGGTGTTAGGATCTTCGCACACTTCCTTTAGTGCACAATTTAACTGCCAACATCCCGGAGGAAGGATCCTTCCCCAAATTTTATATTTGTAGAAATATTGCTGAAAACAACACATGTTATTGCATTTACAATAAAATGACTCATGATAAAAACATAATCTTGACTAATATGGAAAAGAGGGTTCTTTCCTTACAAGGAAATGAGTGTCACTTCAGTCCTCAGTTCCAACTCCACAGCTCCTGTTCCCCGTGGAGTACAGAGGATGGTGGACTGCTTTTTCCAGACAAATTTCTTCCTGGCATGTCCAAAGGAGAACAACGCAGCAAACATTTTAGTTCATGGGATGCATGGACAGTTTTTATGGAGATCGGATTTAATTTAGTTGAAATTGGTGAAAGGTAATGGCCTTGGTGGGCTTCACAAGTCCCAGTGAAGAATGCAAAATTCCTCTTGGTTTTACAAATTGACTCAATATTCTGAAGTTTGCAGTATTCTCTTCATCTGTGTCACATGTTTCTTGTCAAAATTTAAGGTGCCCTAAAAATTGTTTATATTTCAAACAAAAGTTTCCTGTATTTTCTTACTCCCTGTGTCAGTTTAGTAACAGGCAGACATGAGGCTGTGCTGCGTGTGCAGATGGGCTGAGTGTCTGCGCAGTGGGATGCAGGGGGTCCCCCTTGCTCCCGTGCCCCGGGGGCAGCTCTGCTTTACTGTGTCAGCGCTGCCCAGTCCCCACACTCCCAGACCCTCAGGCCTTTCAGTGAATGGTTCCTTAGGACCAGGAAACCCTCTTCCCTAAGGCCCTCCCTGCTCCAGGCACCCAGAGGGATCTTTCCCCTTATGTCAGGCAGGTGCTCCCTGCTTAAAAAGATCATGAATTCTCTCGCTGCTTTTTGAACAAAACACTGTCTCCTCCTAGGAGAATCCAAAGCAGGTTGGTCACTTCAGGGAGAACGGTCCTGTGGTGGAGGTGCCCAAGGACTCAGAGTCTGCGGTCTCGGACGCCATTTATCCCGGACTGGTACCGTGTGCAGATTTCATCAGGGTGTTGGCCCTGGAGGAGGTGGTTCCACTGCTTCAGTGATGCAGGGGCTGCAGTGCAGTGAGCATTTTGTACATAATACTCAGGCCTCAGGCAGATGTCAAGATGGGCCCTTCTCATTGAAGAGCATTAGCTCAGGAGGAAGGATCCACCAGCTTCTAGGGCAGAGCCTTCAGAGTAGAGGATTTACCACTTGGAAGATGGGGCCCTGCTGCAAGCCGCATCCCAGAGGCAGGGAAAGGAGAAGCAGGGTCAGGGGAGGTGGTGACAGCAAGGTCATTCTGCAAGGATCCAAGATATCAGGTTCCGTCTGCCAAAGACCCACTCTTTTTGGAATTCCATCAGCCCCTTCATGGGGGCGAGCACCAGACTAGAGGCTGCACCTCATGGGACCCGCTGCAGTCTGTGCAGCTTATGGGGCTCTGGGGATTGATGGAGGACACAGTCTTTACATTTCTGTCCACACAGAGATGGGTTTTTCGTATTTTCTGTCTCAGTTTGCATCTCTGAGGGTCAATGTCAGTATTATAGTTCATGTCCCAGAGTGGTGTTGCACAGTCTGACCCTGATGCTGTCACTATGGCGACTCTGGAAGGGGCAGGGGTCCTCCTTGGGGCCCCAGTGGAGTCCCTGAGCCTTAAGATTTCATGACAGGGGGTTGTCCACGTGCCATTGACCTTCAGGTTCACATGAGAGTGAAAATGCTCTCAGATTTGGGCTATAGTGAGATTCCACTAGTTTGTGGATTTTTTAAATCTCTTGATATTTATTTGTTAAAATATTGGCAGACTATTTACCAAATGATAAAGACAAAAAGAATCAAGCATGAGAAATAGAGTTCTCCCAGGTAAAAAGAAAATGAAAAAGACACATAAGAAACAACGTCTCCCCATCGTAATAAATGCAAATGCAGACGAAGGAGACGCCACCACCAGCAGCTCCAGGTGGCACATCGGGTTCACGTCCACACGGCAGATCAGAGCAACCACGGGCTCTGGAGAAGAAACTGATAATGCAGAAAGTTTAAATGAAATGAGGATAATATGAAAACGAAAAATATATTTAAAAAGGTACCATATACATTTTCCTAGAAAGATAAAGGGGTTTCAAAAATGAGTAAAAAGAATACTTTCTCTAGAAAATACACAACATATTATAATGGAAGTATTCCACACAAAAAAGTGTGAGATAAAGTTATTTTTGCAACCAACACAAAAAATTTACAATGGGATCTTTCAAAAGTGTCTGCTACTACACATTTTTCAAACCTTGAAAAAGTGGAAGCTTTCCTGATTCCCACAGAGAGCAGGTGTAGCAGTGACACCTGCACGGGACAGAACAAATGCAGAAAAGGGCAAATTACAGGCAACAACGTGACACATGATCCAAATGTTCTAACTTAAGTGTTAACTCAGATCCAACAGCAGGCCAGTAAGTGGACGCACCAGCATCACATTTGATTCCCTCCAATGTCCAACTTGCATTTCAGTTGATCAACCCTCTCACAAAGCACATCATATTACTAGAGCAAAGGGGGACAAAACCCCTCAATAGTTTCAGAAGAAGCCTTTGAACAAAGTATAAAAGTAATTTATAGTAAAAACACACACAGTGTGAACAGCAGGCACATTTGCAGTGCGGGAACTCACACTCCCTCCTCACACACGCGACTGAGCCCCACACTCAGCTCTCAGCTACTGAGGCAGGAGGAGGACTTTCCCACAGGGATCCGGAACTGGCCAATGTGACTTCACCTACATAATCATTCAACATCACACAGGAGATACTAACAATGCAGGTAAACAAGACGAAATTCATGGTTGGATCATAGCACTGGTTACTTTTCACATGCAGTCATTCCCCAGGGCCAAAGGCGGGGCACAGCCCGAGGTGCTGCGGGGCTGGTCCAGCCGGGACAGAGGCTTCTCCCTGGGAGCTACAGGGACAGGGGTTCACAGTGAGGGCCAACCAGAGGGTGGCAGCTCTGGAACATCCAGGAAAGAAGTCAGTGGTCACTGACAGAGACGCAGGACGCCCAGTCAGAGTTTGTGTCTGAAGTGACCGGAGATGGTGCCCCCATTCCAGCACCTGGGCTTCAGAGCAGAGCCACTCTGTGTCCCAGGCTGATGGGGAGCTGACTTCTTGTTTTGTCTGAGACCTGTTGTCCAGGAAGGGGCTGCGTGAGGTGCTGTGAGGACAGCGGGTGGGGCAGGCACAACCATTCCCCAGGGGCTGCCCTGGAAGAACCTGGCCCAGGGTGGCGGCAGCAGAAGCAGAAGCCACAGGTGTCCTGAGTGGCACATGCTGGGATGTCCCCTCCCTGCAGATGAGAACGAGCTTCTCTTCATCTCAGGTCCCACAGGCCTGCAGCTCTGTGTGAGCACAGAGGTCACTGTCACAGGGTGGCTGTGAGAGGCAACCTTGTCCTTAGCTCTCAGCCCAGTGTGGGTCAGGGACCCTGAGCTGCCACAGCTGATCCTGGGAATGGATTGTGGGCCACGCAGGGTGGATCTATATTGAGTGATAGGCAGGGTGAAGGTCGAGTAGGGACATGTTGGTGACAGCACACACTCTGGGCCTTCCTGATGTGTACTGATGTGGACACACGGGTTCCGTGTCCCTGGTTCTTGCTGACCCATCACAGACTCCGTTCCCAGCACAGCCTCCCTCTGACACACAGGACCTTCCCCTCATTTGAGAAAACTGCACAATGTGTTGCTGCCACAGACAGGCCTCAGAGGCAGCGTTTAAAGGATGTGACAGATGTTCCTGTCACAGTCCCCTGTGGTGGGTCTCAGACCTGAGTTTGGACAAACCAAACCGAGAAAGCAGCTGTCTTCTCAGAGGTGTGGGGACTGCACCGGGGAACTGCACTGCAGGGGACAGCAGGTTTTTGTCTCACTTCCCCACGGCCCTGCAGCACTGTGGGAGCACTGCTACTACTGTCATAGGACTGGCAGTAATAGTCAGCCTCATCCTCAGCCTGAAGCCCACTGATGGTCAGGGTGCCGACATTGCCAGTCCTGGAGCCAGAGAATCGGTCGGGGATCCCAGAGGGTCTACTGCTACTACCATAGATGATGGTTTTAGGGGGTTTTCCTGGGAACTGTTGATACCAGTTCACACCATAACCACCCCCAATGTTGGTGCTGCTTCCACTACAGGAGATGGTGACCTTCTGTCCTGGGTTCCCAGACACTGAGGGAGGCTGAGTCAGCACAGACTGGGCCCAGGACCCTGGAGGAAGGAGACACACAGAAATGGTGATTCTGGGTCCAGAGACAGGAGCAGGAAGAAGACCCCCAAGTATCCTCCCAAGGTCTCCTCCCCTGTCCCCTTATCCAGTCACCTGTGCAGTGAGCCAGGAGGGTGAGCAGGAGAGGGGACCAGGCCATGGTGGAGTCCATCCCTAAGTCCTGCCTTCTGTGGCCCCACAGCTGAAGCAGAGCATCCCCTACACCTCTCCCTTCCCCTCTTCATACTCTGAGAGAGGGAGGGCCCACTCATGCAAATGAGATCCCCCTGATTTCGTTTCCTACCCTGGGCCTTCTGTCAGTGACCTGTGCCTGGGGATTTCAGGGAGGGTGGTGGTGCGCCTGTGTGAGTCCCAGGGCATAGCAAGGTCACAGCTGTGTGCCCTGAGCAGAGGGCACCAGGCAGTGCCAAGTCACAGGTCTAACATCTGATTACTGCAGACCTTCAGGCACAGTCCCTGAGCGCCCCCTGGTGCCCAGACCTAGACACACCACTGTGTGACATGCTGCTGAGGCCCATCACACACAGATCCTGCCTCCCCACAGCCCTGTTCCCTGACCTGCACCCTTAGGGGCGGTCCCAGGACCCCCTTATGGGGGGTCCCAGTCACTCCAGGACACTTTCGTGTCCTGCTCAGACTCCTCGGGGTGAGTCGGTCCACATGTCCCTCGGCTGGTCTGTGTGGTCAGCACCGCGCTGCTGTTTTCCCTCAGGTCGTCTTCCCTGGAGCAGGACCAGGCCCAGAGCAGTGACTGTCCCACGGTGGCGTGAGCCCTGTTTTCAGGACAGTTTTATTTTTTACTGTGATTCCTCCTTTGTTAGAAGTTAATCACTATTTCTCCTAGGCACCAAATACATTCATTCTTTCAATGTCCTTTCTTTTTTCAGCAGACAATAAGTATATTTTTATGCCTATAATCTGGGCCAAGCTTTACCTATTACCTGGTATCTTTGTTATTTTATACATTGAATAAATAATTGTCACTGGTCCCTGTGTATTTGAGGGAGAGCTGGATATAAGAGTTTTTGAATCAGGTTCTCTTATCCCAGCTCCCTGGACCCAGAAGGGGACAGTGACGGTACCACCTGTGAACAGGACCTTGTGACTGGAGACCCTCAGACATGACTTCAAGGTCACCTGGGGAAGCACTTTGGAAAGAGAATCAGAAGGGGACACATCATGGATTGTGGGGCCCCAGGCCCAGGTGCTGGTCCTCTGGGGCTGTCCTCACCTGAGGGAGGGGCAAAGGAAGCAGAGGCGCCCAGGGGATGTGGGCAGGGTCCCCATTGCCACTTGTAAACCTGCTTTCCCCGTGTGAGTCCTGCTGGGAAAGGAGGCCATACTTCGGACTTTCTGTTGCCTCCTCCCTTTCCCAGGAATATGTCATTTCAGACTGTTCCTCACAGATGGGAGGGGGTGTGGCTCTCCTCAGAACTGAGCTTTTGTGGAACATTAAAAAGGTCAGGGGTCAGAGCTGCTCATTGGTGAGACTGGAACCACCTCGCCCGTTTCCCTGGCCAATTTCCAGTGTCCACACACCAGACCCGACTGATGGATGATGAGGGCGGAAGGCAGAGGGACCCACGTGGTGGCACCAGTTGTGGACACCCTCTGTCTCTGTTCTGCAATAGGGACCCAGGCCTGCCAGCCCTGTGTCAGGCTGTGATGGACCCAATTCCAACTCCAGGGACAGGCATTGAGCTCCCCAGATGAGTCAGACCACCCCCTCCCTGGGCACAGTGAAGGTGTCAGGTTGAGGCTGTGAAGAATCTCCTGGAGGCCAGGGATCCAGGTCCCTTGGTAACAGGGCTGCGTGGTCCTCACGGGGCAGGCTGCTGTGGGGTAATGTCTGGTAATGCTGAAGGGTTTCACTCTCAGTAGGAAATCAGCCTGGTGACACCGGGGTCAAATAAACCTCAGAGGAAGTGTGAAAACTAGCGATTGCCCACTGTCTTCTGGAAAAGAGACCTCCTTGAGTCACCACTGAACGAGCAGAGCAGTGTGGGTAAAGTCCCATCATAGGGATGACCCTGGGACTCAACCACACACGCTTACCTATGACCTTCAACCAGGAAGAGCCGCTACGACCCTCCCACCCAGTTTCACGGACCACTCTCTCCCCACATTCCATCCTTCACTCCCTCCCTCTGAAACCTGCAAAATCGGGCCTTCCTTCCAGCTCTCCTGTTCCATCTCAGTCCAGCACCAGGCTCATCTCTCACTAAACCACTGCCTCCTCCTGCTCATGGGCCTGACACTCACTCCCTCTCCTTCCTCTGCTGTGCAGCAGCTGGAATTCAAACACTTAATCAGATTCTTTGTCTTCCTAGTAACATCCTCTGGTGCTCTATGTCCCTACCTGAGCCCAGCACACAGGAGGTGTCCAGCTTTTGGAGAACTTACATGGGCTCAGGAACACTCAGCCATCTGGAGTCAGACACAGCTGGGCTCTGTGTGTGTCCCTGCTGCTGCCCTGGCAGATGCTGGATTCCGCCAGGCAGCCTGCGTCTGGCATCAGAAACTATCTGCTGGGTGACATACCATCAGGTGATGTTTTGTTCCTTAGGACAGACTTTGTGGGACATACATTGGGATGGTGGGCTATGTGTTCTAGTCTGAGCTTCCTGATGTGAGTGTGAGACAACAGATTCTGCTTAAAGAAGTAAACAGACAGGGATCCGGAAAATCCACTCTTTGGGAAAGTCTTTGTCCCAGTGTGCAAAAGGCAGGAGAGCATTTCCCATGTTGGCCTTTCCCTAAGCTGGTCCTGGCAGGACCTGCCCCACAGTGCCCCCTGCTGGTCTCTGATCCAGGGCCCACCAGCCCTGGGACCACACCCCTGACTGCTGGAGGGCAACCAGATTTGGCCCTGGGACCTTTGGGATGTCACTACCCAGAACAGGAGAATAAGTGGGTTTCTCCATGGAGTTGCGACCTAAGACGTTATTATCTCCTAATAACCAGTGACTTCCAGGCGGCTCCATGCAGGACACATTCACTGTGTTTATGTTGCCAGATATTTCAGGTTTTCTTGACATTTTCTTTGCTTCTTCCACTTGTGTGGTACCTTACAGCTATAGGAACATCTGAAACCAAGTTCAAGGCTCAAAATCTTCACTGTACTCTGCCAACTTATACTGACACAATGTCTGTGTGAATGATAGGACATCGTGTTGTTGGTGTGTGTTGGACACACTGCTGTTTGACCCCACCCCCACTGTCCAGGTACCTGCGTGCTGCATTGCTCTTGGTCGCTACAGTCCACACTGTCAGAGAGGACGTGTCCCGTCCTCCTGCTCTCCACTCCAGACTGCCATGTCCCCTGTAGCATGACTCTGGTGATTTATTCTCTCCTCTATTCAATATGTTATATACTTAGGATTCGTTTACCTTTCCCACCTTTTTAATCTAAACTTAAAATCATTTTCAGTCTAAAGATTGAAAAATTAGCCACTACTATAAACATCCTTTTGGTGTGTATATTATTTTCCCCTTTTCAACTGAAAGCTCTCCTTCCACATTGAGCCCTAATCAGCTTTTTAAAAAATTGCCCCAAATATGAACTTGGGGGAAAAAACAGAGTTTTCTGGGTATTTTCATGTAATTTTGATAGCTTGTGGTATTGAGTGTTGCATCATAGGCTCTAGACTTCAATGAACTCAAATGCTTTTAAACAACCTTTGAATAATTAGGATTGTGTCATTAAACTGGGTATAGCATAAAGGTTGTGAGCTGGAGAGCTAGGACCTTAAAGGGACAGGGCTCCCTCCTGTACCTGGGAACCCGGCAGTTCCTGAAGGACGTGACCTCAGGAGAAAGTGGACACTCTGTTGTGTCCAAATGTCAGAGCTCAAGGAACGAGCAGCACAGCCTGGGCCAGGCTCAGGGGACAGATAGGGGACTGGGCTGCAGGAGACCTGAAGCTCCTGACTCTCACAAGCAGGGACTCTTTCTGTCATTCCCAGTCAGCATGAGGGTGAAGATATTGTAGCTTCTGGTGACAAAAAAAAATGTTCTTTTCATTGCATGAGCAGGAAGAACAGGAATGATTTTTGTGGCATTCCTAAAGTTGGAATAACATCAGTCCCTGCACCTTCACTAGCACAGGGACAGAGGATCCAAACCTGAGCTGGTTCTGACCACAAGTAGACCCAGATGTTTGGGGTTCTAATGGGGGGAATGGAGGGGAGATGTTCTAGCACTTCCCGTGGACTGCATGTTCCTGGGTCTCTGGGTTGTCCTCAGCACCTTTGACTGTGACCACCAGCCTCGTTCTCCCTCAGGCTGCAGCCCTGTGTGATCACGGAGGGTGTGTGCACTGACCTGGCTCTGGAGAGCCGGGGTGGAACTCAAGGGGGTCCGCCATGACTCCGAGGTCACACATTTAGGGGCTCTGCCTGGGGGTCACGACTGGCATCAGACATGCCCACAGTGCCTCTGCTTCTCCCCTGGTGAGAGCGTCCACAGGACCCTCCTGGGTGGAGTCTCCTTGTGCACACCCCGGGGAGGCTGTGCTTCCTGATACTGCAAAGTCCCCCTGGGAACTTGTGTAGGTTACAAGCTACAATGGGACAGGAGGAGAGGGAAGGACAGTCCAGGTCTTGTGGACTCAGGAAACACCCGTCACGTAAATTCTTATGGATTCTGAGAGATACGAGCTGTAGAACAGTCACATCCAGGGACCTACCTCACCCACCTTCTCTGGAGCAGACTCATGGTTTTCCCAGCAACGCTGGGGCCTCGCTTTCATCCTCTCACATCCCACACGGGGGTTTCATGTCCTCAGGCCCTCGATCTGCACACCTATTCTTACCTGACGCCCTTCTCCCTGACATCACAACCCAGGTACCTGCATTAGAACCAGGCCTGCTCTGTGCCTGGATTCCTCCCAGACCTGCATCCTCACACAGCACCTGAGCTGCCTTGTCTCAGGGACCAGGGTGCCTCAGGACCCTGGAAAGGATGGGAGGGCTCTGCTGTCACCCTTGATTGGACTCCTTGACCTCAGACCAACTTCTTATGCTGCCCCAGGCCTCCTTTCCTTCCCACCTTCTGCCACAGGATGGGCCGTCCAGGCAAATGTGTGTACAACCAGGGACTGCCCAGCCCCTCCCTGAGCCCTCCTGTGAGCCCAGAGCTCAGCTCACCCAAAAGACTGAGGATGGTGGAGGGTGGCTTCTCCCTTTGGGAGAGCCCTGGGAGGAAGCCCCTGTTGAGACCACACAAAGGTTCCTCCTCAGGGGACTCCACCAGGCCACAGAGGACACAGATGCTGAGGCCCCAGCAGTGAGCACAGGGCCCAGCCTCCAAACCCAGGCCCCACTGAGTCAACAGTCCTTGCTGAGCAGCTGTGCAGAGACCGCAGCAACGTCCCACAGCGCCCCCTGGTGTTGGCAGGGCACACATCTTTATGTTTCCTAAAGGCCTTGGAGCCCTGGTGGTCTCTGCAGCTCAGCAGGTCACTGACTGTACCCCCATGTCTATAATGGGACTCCCCGATACTATGATTCTGATCCACTGTGTAGAGTCACAGCACAGTCCCTCACTCCACGATGGAGGCCCCGCCTATTCCTCATTGCTGACTGCTGGAATGCACATGCCTCTCAAATTCCAATGACGCTGCCTTTGACAAAGTCATGCACACAGTATGTCCACGGTCCACACACCTCCCTGTCCCACCAGCAGGTGGCTACAGGCAGGTTCACATCTACACTGTCTGGGACCACGCAGGTTCCCCCTCTGCGGTCTGTTATTTATCCTCACTCTATTGCATTCTTTGCATAATTACCAGTTATATTTCACACGTATACATGGGGTTAGGCCCCTCTCGGGTGATAAACCTTATACATACCCTCTACAATAAGTAAGAGAAAATCTTCTGCATCTCATTCCAGGGTTCTGGTGCCGGTCAGCATTGGGTCTTGTCTCCTCCCTCCCATCTCCCATCTGTGTGCTGTAACGAGCACACATAGACCCTGGTGGCTAAATTGTAACTTACACGTGGACCCTATTGGTTACATGCTGGTCAGAGCCCCCCAAATTCGTATCACTGTTTTTACAGGAGACACAACAACCCTTCACCCTACTGCACATCCAGAAACAGTGTCAGCTTAGACCTACTGGGGGATGACTCTCATTTGCCCAGCAAAGCAGGAGCAGTTCTGAAAGAACTGACGGCAGGGCACCCCTACATCTGCTGGTGTCATCGCTGGCTCTGTTTGGACCCTCTAACTTCTGACGTAAGTGCCACTCAGACATCCTCTGGGAAACCATTTAGCCTATTTTCCTGAGGGAGGTGGGATTCTAAGATGCCATGCTTGGGAAGAACCACAGGCTCAGCTGTTGGAGCTGGACTCTGGCTGTAAGGATGCTCACTGTCCTCTTCTTCCACCTCCCATTCTGGATGCCCCCCCCTTCACTGAGCACCCGGTCCAGATTTCTCCCTGGCAGGGAGGAGCAGACATCAGTTCCATGTGCCCATAGGCTCCAATCCCATGTCCTTCTCAAGATGTGGGCTACTTTTGATTATGTTTCTACTGTGTTTCACTCTAACATTTCTCTTCATAAGTCATAGCTGCACAATGTCACTGATGTTAGCCTGAAAAGTAAAAGCCAATGTGAGAGGCTACAACCATTTATTTGGGACAAAAAATAATTATAAATCTGGGGCAGAGATTCATGCAGTAAGCCACAATGTATCCAATTATGGGATGAAGGAAGTGGTTTTTCTGCAAAAGGGGAGGAAATAGTTACATGAAAAGAAGGGATATATTTCTGTGGAAGTATCTTTAATGAGCCAACAAAGAAATTTCTAAGGTGAAAATAAGCAAAGTTATTCTTTAGCTAAACTCGGTGGGTCCAGTTCTCAAGAACACCTTGAATGGTGAGCCCTGTACTCAGGCTGTCTGCTCTCCCATCAGCTTTGCAAACAGTTGTCTGGAGCAGGCAGTTGCTTTCACCCAGAACAAAGGTCAGGCATTCCTGCCCTCAAGCACCACAGAGGCAGGAGAAGGAAGACGAACAAGGAGCCTCCTCTGGGACGGGGGCTCCAGCTCCATTCCCCAGCGGCTCTGCCTCCTCTGCTTCTTTACACCAGACTTTGAAGTTTTCTTGGTTGTTAAAAGCCAGCCAAGCTGTTGTCAGACCTGACTGTCTGTGTGTGCATGTGTTCTCGTGGGATTAATCTCTCCTTTGCTTCCCTGTCCATTCCCTGTGAAATTGTAGGTGACATTTGCTCTTGTTTTAAAGATAACCTGTCTTCACGAAATGGTGGGTTAAAATATGTCACTGCTCAGAAATGTCGCTCAGATTGCACCCCCTGGGGCCGTGGAGAACAACCTTCTGAGCCCACACTCCCTGGATCTGCCTGTGTGAGCAGGAGATGGAGGATGGTAGCAGCAGAGGGTGCACTGAACCCATAGTTTATGTCTCACTTCCCCCCTGCACGAGTCACTGTGGTGATGGTTGCCGTACCACAGACCACAGTAGTACTCGGCCTCGGCCTCAGGCTGGGCCCCCCGACAGGGTCAGGGCAGCTTTGCCCCTGAGGAGGGAGCCTGAGAACCGGGCAGGGGTCCAGGAGAGTTTACTGCTTGCATGGTAAATCAGTGTCGTGGGGCCTTGGCTAGACTTCTGCTGGATCCAGTATGGATAGTTACTGCTGGTGACAGCTCCAGTGCTGGAGGCACAGGTGAGAGTGACTGTCCCTCCTGGGGACACAGTCAGGGAGGGCTCCTGAGTCACCACAGCCTGAGACCTGGACCCTGAAAGGAAAACAGACACATGTCAGGGATGAAGAATAAAGGCAGAGGGATCCCTCCAAAGGCCAGACTATGAAGCATCCACAGACCTGGGCAGAGGGTGAGGAGGGGGAGCAGGAGGACAGGAGTCCAGGCCATGGTGGACGCTTTCCGAATCCCCGGCCTGAGGCTGGCACTGCTCTCTGGGTGTCCCTTTATCTCCCCCTCAGCTCCCTGAGTGAGGGGTGTGTTTGCTGGGGCATTATGCAAATATGATCACACAACACCATCAAAGTCTGGGGCCTCAGGAGAGTTTGTAGCTTTCCTGTGAGCAGATCGCAGTGGTTGCATGAGCTGTCAGTCTATCCATTGAGAGGAAGCACCTGCTGTCAGTCAGGTCTAACTCAGGGCACGCAAGTGGGCAAAGGACTCTTTCTAATGGACCCATTTGAGTGGGTTTCAGCCATGCCCCTCTGAGAAGACCCACAGCGCCCGCTGGTGATGTCCTCTCAGAAACAGTCATGGTGGATGGAACTGCAGAAGGATGGTGGCACTTCCTGAATGAATGAATGAATAAATGAATGGAAAAAGTTGACCTATTCCTGATTTCTTGCATAGAGTTTTCTTTTTTAATTTTACATTTTGTGTTTTTAGTTCTATAATTCCCACTTGGTTTGTTCTCGTGACCTCTATTTAAATTCTGAGTTTTCTCCTTTCCATTTGTACCAACAACGCTCACTGTTGCCCTTCAGAGGGATTTCAGGGTCACTGCCAGACTGACGTCTGTCACTGTGTCTCCTCATCACAGTCCTCTCAGTGTCTGTGTCAGGTCACTCTCTTTTCTCCTCAAGTTTTTACCTCCTGCTTCTTGAAAAATCAGGTGGGGTTTTACTGGATCCTGGACTTTGGGGGGTCACAGGAGGAGCCCCTGAGCCCCATCTCCTCTGTCTTCCCTCAGGCCCCCCTCCTGCGGAGCTGCAGCACAGAAGGTCAGGGGGTGGGTGTTCAGCTCCCACTGGCCCCACAGGGGTGGAGCCCTGATTCCACTGCTCTGTGCTCTGACGCCTTCCTGGGGACAGTGAGGCAGTGGCTGTCACCTGCTGGTTCCCTTCATGCAGGGTGACAGACACACCCACTGCTGGCCCCTGCTGACCTCAGGGAGAGAAGCACAGGGCTGAGGCGAGTTTCTGTGCTCACTCCCCACTGGACTCTTTGGCCCTAGTGACACCAGGGAGGGGAGGGGACACCTGCAGTGCTAACTCTTCTCCCCCATCTCATCCAGTCACCTTTATTCAGTGCTGTTAGTGCTGGTGGGGTTCTATGCTGTGCTCTCCATGGTTCCCACGCTCACCATCAGGGGGCGCAAGGGAGCAGACTCGCTTTGCCTTGTGCCTTTTCATTAGGTGTCTTTACTGAGTGATGAAGTTCAAGTTCAGCTCACCCCTGAGTAGCTAGAATCATGAGTGAGAATTTTTTGTCTGGTTAGAGTAACAGGAAAACATGGTCTGGCAAAGCATGTTGGGGAATGTTTCCTTCTCCTCTGTTTTCTTTCAAACTGTGTGTTCATTATTATTTCCCAGTTAAATTGTTTACTAAAATTAACAAAAAGTCTACCTGAGGCCAGATTTGTGTTTTTGGGCTTTGAAACTACAGCGATAAAGAACTTACAGAGCTGTCACGGCAAACAGGAAAGTAAACAGAACGCATCTCTCATTCTGTCAGACATCACAGCAGACACACAGGGCACGGCGTCACTCGCTTGTGACTTTACATCCAGTGTCGAGATGACTGCAGATTCCAAATAAACTGCACATTATTTATAGATCAATTAGTCCAGGGATTTTGATTATGGTAATGTATTCTGAAATATAAATAGGAGAAGCTGTTCAAATCTAATTTGCAATAACGTGTGAATCATTTCTCCAGTGTGGCCATGACAGAGGACACAATGTTTCCTGACACTCTGAGGTCTCTGGGTCCCTGCCTGGGAGCCGAGGCCCCAGGGAAGCCAGGTCGCAGGTGTGGGAATGCTGATTTTCTTATCATACCACCAGGAACTCCGAAACCAGGTACACAGTGATCCTGTTTGCATTAGGAAACCAGGTAGCAAATGAGGCATTTATGTTGAGCCTGTAAAGACAGACAGGGGTGGGACCGTGAGGTCTCTGGGTTGACAGCACCAGTGATAACAGAAGCCAAAACCCAAACGAGTATTGGTCCCAGTCCGGGACAGGACAGTTATGGGTCACCAAAGAGGGGAAGGCAAATGTTCACTTCACATCCATGTGGCATGGGAGCTCTTTGTGGCTGGGGTATGAAGGCCTGTGACTATGCTAATCAGCCTCCTCATCAAGCTGGTCCTCACAGGTGGTCAAAGAGCCCATGAGCACCAAGTAGGAGCTGGTGAACAGGGATGACTCTCAGGGACCTTGTCCCAGGTGCCAAAGTAGAGTAGCTGATCTGACTTGAGATTTTGGGACCATTACCATGGCAATGCTCAGAGTTTGCTGACATATGTTCAGGAGAAGGTCACATCGGATGTGGATTCAACAAGAGCTTTATGGGGGGTCGAAGGGTGTGACTCAGGAACAGAGAGTGGAGCACCCGCTCTTGCTGCCCCACAGCCCAGCCCCCACTCTGGGCTGTTGCCACAGTCCAGTGGGGTGCAAGAGTAAAGGGGGACATAGCCAATGTCTGTGGGCTCAGGAAACCCCACTCACAGGGGTCCCCATGGTCCTGAGTGGTGGCAGCTGTGAGAACATCTCATCCATGGACCCACTTCACCCACATGCCTGGAGCAGGCTCAGCATTTCCCCAGCACGAGCAGAGCATTCTCACCCTATTGTGACCCAAACAGATGTTTCTGGGCCACAAGCCACTAGTGGCCCCTTGGATAACCCTCTTGCAAGATTCAGCTGAAGGCTTAGGGACTCAGCAAAGACTCCAGGCCAGCTCTGTGCATGGAATTCGTCCTGGGCCTGAGTCTGTGCCAAGGATCTCACCTCCTAGCACCTCGTCAGTGCTACGCAATGCTTTGCAGCCAGCCTTGTGCTCAGGAGCCTGGGAGGAAGGACAAGGTCAGTGCTCTGCCCTCCAGGACACCAGAGTCCCTGCTGTGGTGGACAGTACCCCACTGGGAGGGTTCCCAGGATCTGGGAAAAAAAGTGCTCTCTCCTTATTTCAAGAGAGAAACATCAGTGTCAAATGCTCTGTTTATATTACCTTTGGGAAACAGGTATCATTTCAGTAACATAATGAATAATTTCTTCTGTGTTGGTTCTGTTTTTCTGAGACTTCAGAAACATGGACTAAAAAATACAGACTAGACCCACTGTAAACCTGGAGACACTTTCAAGTAAGTTTGCAAATAGAGGAGTTGTTTTTCAATGATCATTTGCTTGAACCAAAACTCTGTTAGGCTGAGGTTTTTGTCCTACTTCCCCATCTGTGTGTGTCACTGTGAGGAGCATTATTGTACCCAATCATACAGTAATAGTCGGCCTCGTCCTCAGGCTGCAGCCCAGAGATGGTCAGGAGCCCTGCATTGGGCGAGGTGTCTTTGGATCCAGAGAAGCGGCTGGGGACCCCGGAGCCCTGGTGCTTGCTTGAGCCTGAGTAGTAGTACAGCAGATACCGGGGAGGGCTCCCTGGCTTCTGCTGGTACCACAGTATAGCATAGCTGCCAACACTGATGCCACTGCTGAGGGTGCAGGTGAGTCTGGCTGTGGCTCCAGGAGATGCAGAGAGGGAGGGCGGCTGAGTCAGCACAGGCTGGGAGAGGGAACCTGCAGACACAACACTTGTCAGTGATGGGGCAGAACCGAGGGAAGCTTCTCAGGAGATGGAGCAGGAAGGGGATAAACTTGGGCACTGAGCCCTGGTCCCCAAGGCCCGACCCTACCTGTGCAGTGAGAGAGGAGCACGAGGAGGAGAGGAGTCCAGGCCATGGTGCACACAGCCCCTGAGCCCAAGGTGGTGCTGGGCTGCCCAGGCCTCCTTTTTTCCCCACCCTCTGCCAGGGGAGGGGCCATCCATGCAAATGTGTGTTCATCCAGGGGATGCTCAACCCCTCCCTGAGCCCTGGTGCTGGAGCACAGCTCACACTCCAGACAGAGGTAGATGTATGTTGGCTTCACCCCTGAAGAATCATTGGAATCAGACAAGATCAGGTGCATTCAGGGTAGCATGGCCTTACAGAGTATCTGAATGAACCTCAATCACTAATTTGAAAGGACATAAGCACCCCTATGTCCATTGCCCCATTACTTACACTCACCAAGATATGGCAGCAGCCTAAGTGTCCATCAGCAGATGAGTGGATAAAACAGCTATGGGACATTTACACGATGGAATACTATTCGGCAGTAAAAAAAAAGAAAGTTTTACCCTTTACAACAGTATGGATGCACCTGGAAAATATTAGGCTGTGTAAATAAGCCAGTCAGAGAAAGACAAATACCATATGATTTCACTCACATATAGAATCCAATGAACACCCTGAACTCACAGGAAAACAGAGACACACTCTGAGATAGAGACCAGGGTGAGAGCTAAGGAAGGAGTCAGAGGGTAGAGGGACTGAGCAAAAAGGGAAAAGGAAAGGACACATGGATGTGGACAAGAGTAATGTGATTGTGGGGGAGGGGTGATTAAGGGAGAATGAATGGCAATGGGAAAATATCATTAAAGACAGAAAAGGCCTGGGGAGGAAGCACCTGCTGAGAGAGCACAAAGGTCTTTGCTCAGAGGATCTGCCAGGTCAGAGAGGACCCCTCACCAGAGTAACAATCAGTGAGTTCCAGCCCCTCCCCCAGTCCCAGGCTCCACTGAGTAAGGGCCCTAGCTGAACAGCTGTGTAAGGAGCACAGTATGGTCCCACAGCGCCCCCTGCTGGTTGCAGGGCACACACTTCACCATGG